>NW_010296684.1:3489-42938 GCF_000700745.2 Antrostomus carolinensis | reverse complement strand
CCTAAATCCTCCCCACCAAATGAAGGTCAACGAACATCTTACTAGCTGGTGTATTATCATGGCTTGCTTTCAGATTCATAACCCAGAGGAATATCCTAAAAGTTCCATTCCCTCCCTGGTTTTCACACAAAGTGAAAAACTCTTCATTTTTGTCTGTCAGGGAAAAGGATTTTTTTTAATTGTATTTTTTAATTCTAGAGATCTCAGGAGAGGAAAACTTTAGAGTAAAATTTAGGGAAACTCAGGGATCCCTATCTATAGCAAAAGAAATAAACTAGAAATTAGTTCCTCTGTTGTATTCAGCTTCAACCTACTAGAAACCTTCACAAATACTAAGGACAAATTTCATCCAAAACAGAATCCAAGTAGATTCTCCCTCCATCCATGGACAGTCCTAGAAAGAAAGGTCACAATTGTCTTCCAAGGGGCAGATTATCACAAAATAATTTCTGAGACGTTAGTTTCAAAGAAACATCAATTACCCTGCCCACAACACTATCCAGGGCTCAGTACTGAATAGAAACATGCCAGCTTTGTTCACAGTAGAAGAGAATTCCCTGAAAAATATTTTCAAAACAGAAACAAACAGCAATTCCCCTCAAAAAACAATTAGCCCACATTTATGGAATGAGAAGAGAAATAAAACCTGACTGATCACACTGAAAAAGTATGTGCTCATTCTGCAGTACAAAGCAAGGAAGCGAAGGTGGCTGAATTTCTCAGTTTTGCCTTTTTTCTTCTCAGAAAACAAAGACAAAAAAAAAACCAAAAAAAAAAACAAAAGAGGGGTGGAAACATGAAGGGAAGAGGCAACACTAGCTTGCAAGAGGACTCTCTAATTCCACCCCTGAAGATGTCAGCAAACATAAGAAGCTGTGCTGGCAGTGGGACAAATCGCTACCAATATTAGGAGCCGCATATTTTGCACCAGGCTGAAGTCCCCGGGGAGCCGTAACGCCTCACACAGGGCAGCCGTGGGCACCGCCAAGCCAGGACTGCCCCGGCCGGGAGGGCAGAGCGGGAGCTGGAAGGGGCTGGGGAGAGCAGCGGGCTGGGACACCCACCCCAGCGTGAGGGGGCTGCAGTGAAAGGGAGAGGATGCTGTGCACTTAGACGCTGCGGGGTGCTGTGCTAAAAATGACGCTTCCTGACATGTGGTTGCTGTGACTTGGCTCGCTGCTCTATCAGAATTTAAAAAAACTCCCAAAAACAAACAAACAAAAAACCAACCAAACAAAAAAACCCCCTCAAAACCATCCAAAACCAGTCTTCTAGAAAATTTCTGGTTACACTTCAACCTGGAGACAAAAGCCCAAACACCTAAGAGGTCCATCCTAGAGCTGTGGTGCCACACCAATAATTAAAGGGAACATTTTTATATTACGGCACAATACAGTCCTGGTGTTCGGACTTGTCAAAACAAACAAACCATATTCAGTGAAATCTGTGGCACAAAAGAGCTAAACAAATTATGGGGTAGAGGCAAATGTGGCCACATCATCAGCATTCAAGACCTGAAGAAAAGAGTGGAAACTTTCAGGGTCTGAATGCAGGAGTGGGAAAGCTAATTGAGCACAAATGAAAGGATCTATTACGGCTGAAAGAATAAGCGAGAGTACAGGCAGGACAATACTCTCATTTATGATTCAAATATCCCTGGATAGCGGAGTACAGCTTTAAATACAATTTACAGCCTTGATTACAAATGACTGTGTGCATCAACTTGGAAGGAATGTGAAGACTGTGAGCGAGAGAAAGAGCCTGCCTTGTCAGAAAGGAAGGAGAAGGGGATAAGTGAAGGCAGAGCTGGGCTGGACACTCAGAAGCAATTGGAATGTGCAGAATTATGAAATAGCGCTTTTAAAAACCTGAAGATGAACTGATTAGTGGGCAAGAAGGCTCACATTTAAAATAACTGAATTGCCCAGTGATAAGATTATAAAGGGAGATTTATACGAGATAATCACAGTGAGATCAGGGGGAAGGGAGTATCATTCTGTCCCTGTGTCTTCCAAAAGCAAGATATAAATATATGAATGTGGTAAAAATAATAAGTATTGGAAATGAAGAGCAAAGACAGGCTCCTACTTTTATGGAAAGCAGCAGCAGCTTTTTTCCTCAGCCTACAGGAGACCCAGAACTGGTCTGAAAACACCCGTTATGAATTACTGTCTACCAGAAGCTGTCTGTATCTTCACTGCTTTTTTTTTTTTTTTTTTTTTGTGTGTTATGTTTTATGGGCCAAATATTACTTCTGTTAAATTGACAATTAAATTTTCCAAGAGTTTGAAAATTCTAAAAATCTTATGAAAATTGTTACATGATTTGGGCTGTGTAGCAAGAAAATTAGCACAAGCCTCTCCTGGGTGGACACTGGCACCAGAGATAGCTCAGCCCAAGGCTGCACAGGCTGTATGTTCTCATGCTTTCTATTCCACATCCATTCTGAGCTCCAGAGGACATTGCACACCACAGCAGCTAGCAATAGTCAGGAAAAAGCCATCAACCCTCCACAGGTCACAGTCTCCCAATTCTCCCAGAGCCTGCCTGAAACTAGAAACTCACCAGAAAGCAATTGGTGGGAGCTGTACCTCAGCAAGAAGGAGATAGGCACAAGAAGCAAACAGCTGGATGAAGTTGTGACCTTCACACCTGCAGGACATCAGTTCCTTAAAACTCAGCCCTGCTACATTCTTTACTGGTGTTGGCTACACAATGTAAGGATGCATTTACCTCTTTTCTTTTTTTTTAGGTGGCCCCAAGACATTGTTTCTTCAAAGTGGAAAAGCTTACTCGAAGTGATCTGTGCATCCGTGACTGTCAGGCTTAATTACTGGCAGTGCACCATATGCTCAGAAGTGAACCCCAAATTTAAAAAGCCTCCATGCCTAGTGTAATATGCAACAGTCCCTCAATTAAATAAAGGAGCTGCACATATATCCCTGCAACATTCCAACCAGGTCCCACCAAACACTCTTCAGAATTGGTTTCCAAAATTGTCAGGTAGTGACCAAAACGTCAGGAGTTTCCTCTCGTAACCAAGAGCCCCAATCTTCATGATTATGTGCATGGGAGTCTATAGCTGTGTGACAAGGAGGAAGAATACGAGAGGCTCCTTGATGACTAATTCAAGGCAATGGAGCCCTAACCTATGTGCCTGAAAAGTAAATGCACAAAGGACAAAACCAAAGTCTCCTCTGTTTTCCTCATCATAACCATCTATTGCAGAGAACAATAATGCTGGGACAAGTGTGTGTATTTTTACTTCTTTTGTAAGGGTTCAGCTGGCACCTTTCTGAAGCAAGGCAGTTAGCTGAGTAGCCAAACATAGTACCATTTCCCCACAATTATTCATTTTTAAGGACATTGTTTTTGAAATGAAAAGAGAATGAAACTATATGGCATGTACTCCCAGTCTCAGACTGGGTGTCGAAGAAAATAATGGCCACACACTGCTATACAATCAGGTCTGTCTTGGAAAGGAATTATACTGATGTTTTTCTAAGCAATGCCAGGTGGTTTATTCACCAAATAATGAGACACTAAATGGATCTAAAGATTCTTGGCAACTGGTAAATGCTTACCTTGGACTCCTTGTTCCTCTCTTCAAGAAATAGTTTGCTTTTCCCAAGAGTTTTCTTAAGCAGCTCCTCAGCTGAGCTGTGATTAAAAGCAAATAACAGTGGACTGAAGGTTGGTTAAATTATACTTGTTTAATGATACAGCTCAAGGAACTGCAAGTGCATATCAGATGTCTCTCACTGATTTAGTAAACAGTTTCAGCTATCGGAAGACCTTGTTTTCAAAGTCCATAATTCTTAAAAAAAAAACAAAAAACAACAAAAATCCCAACAAAACTGATAGCTTTTCTCTACTTGAAAATCCTATCTAAATTTTAGCTAAATTATTATCAGGAGCAACAAAAACACACAATCATTTTTCCCTAAGCTGCAAGAGGGCAGACAACCTCAGCAGCAGAGCACTTCTGGGAGTGGGAGGTAGCCATGCGGGCACCTGCAGGCGCTGGGCGCGGTGAGGATGGGTGGTGGCTGTAGCCCAGCAGGGAGGACCGAGGGAGCTGGGCTCCAAACTGCCTCCAAAGCTGAGCAAGAAAGGGAACGGCCATATCTGAACAGGCTTATGGCAGCATCCCTGCTCCACTGTGAAGCAAATCTGCTCCATGTGGGTAAGAAGAAGGACTTGAGTAGAGCCAGCTCCAACATCTGCCCAAGTCTAAGCACCACTCATGGTGGGGCAGCCAAGGACCTCAAAGCCAACATCGCAGAAACTCTCAGGGTCATCCCATGCCCCTGGGCCCAGAAAAGCACCAGCTGAATCATCCCATTGATCCCTGGGAAACATCATGTTTCAGTGTCAGCTCTGTCCCCCCATAGGTGCCCCCACCCCGTGTCGCTCTGGAAAGGAAGCACTCTAGCTCCAAGCAAAAGTGACCTGGGAACAGTGTGCCTCCTGTATACCTACAAAACAACGTAACAAATAAACCTGGGGCTGTTGAGGCCGGGCTTAAGCACAGGCTTCTCTGTTCCCCTCGCTGCTGCAGACAACTGCCCTGCCCAGGCAGGGGTGGATGAGGCCTCCTGGGCTGGGGTGGACACCAAGGTTGGGTGAAGCACCAGCACGTGGTGGGTAACAGCGGCTGGACGTCACTTGGGGGAAAGGCTTGGCAAAAATGCACCATTTCGTCACTACCAGCAGACAGCAAATTGATTAGCCAACAGATTTAGCTTCTCCTTCTCTTTGTCAATTTAGGGAGCAGAGCACATTATAAAAAAATTAATGATGTAAAAAAAAAATGCTGTGAATAATTCTTCACTTACGGTTTCTCCTCCAAATATTTGGTATTTAGAATTAGTATTGCTTTGGCCATCTCTGTCCAAAGATTGCTCCCATTTCAAGAGATGACTATTCACAGCCAGCAATTCAAAATTTCATTTATATGAATACAAATTGGTATCTCTGTAAAATCTTACATCTCAAGTACATCTGCTTAAGAGTCATTTTCTAGACTATTCTACAAAACTCTAAACATACTGAACATTGCAAGGCTTCCCAAGAAGAACTAATTACAAAGCCCAAATTAATATTTGAAGAAAATCTTGAAGCAATGGCTCTGTTCTCATTTAAATGTGACTACTGTCTTTATAATGTGCAAAGCATTATAACCATTTATATATGTTCCAAGTGATATATTACTGAGTTGAACCTAGCTTCCCCTTCTTTTGTTCTGGGTTCATAACCTTCCTGTATTATCTTCCATAACTCTATAGCTTGCTAATGCATAATTCAAGCCTCTCTTATTGACAAAAGGTGGCAGAAAGAAAGAATATTTCAATGCCACTTTCCCACGTAGATAGTATTGCTTTCACTTCAACTGGTATCATTTCCATACTAAAGCCAAATCTTTTAAAGTATATTAAGTATCATTTTCATTGCTTCTTCACAATTGATTCACTGGGGCAACTACACCTGTTTACCTCCATCTTCTACTTTTTGCAAGTTTTTTGTTGTTTTTACTTTTATTTTTTTAAAGATGGATTTCTTGCCAAAAGAAGAAACTTTAGTTAAAACATTATGAGCTAATGTATGGCATCAGCTTCACACTAATTTCTTGATTTAACCAGAGCTTGACTTTAAGACTGGTGTCACAGTTTCCACAGATGTGTGTAGGGAGCGGGACCATTTTGCGATCATCCTGCAATCCCTGTTCTAACCTCTTCTAACTATAAAATAACTATGCAGATAGGCATATATCGAGTTTCTGTGCATCCCTGACTGGAAGTCAAATTTGTGCTCACAGTCAGCCATGCAACTATGCAAAAATCCCACTGATGTTAATGCAGTTGCTTCAAATATATGCAGGTGGGGAGGAGAAGAGAGTTTGCCCTTTTTTCCATGTTGGCAAAGGATGCAAAGAACTCCAAAGGCTTTCAGTGTCTTCTCAGAAACAGCTTGCATCCTTCCAACAGTACACAAGTGACATGGACTCACACATAGAATAATTAAAAACAACAGTTAAAGGCTCTATAGAAACAGCAAAGTATCCAACTTTCCATATCATTACATGGGCAGGTTGAGACTGTCAAGTTCTTGTGTTTCCACAGAACCTCAACTCAATGTGCTCATGTTAAAGCATCTTTTGGAAGCATGAAAAGGACACAACATCTTTCTTTACAGATGGCTGTAAGGTCCTGAGCAGATACTCTTCCTTTGCACTGGCCCAGTTGAGAGATTGTCACCACGTCCACTCCCTGCTGTCTGTGGTTCAGCATGCCGCACTATGCAAGGAGCTGTGGAGTGAGGCTCCTCCGTAGCCTTCCCACATGCCTATGCATTTACCTGAGCTGTGAAATCCTGCTCTCTCACATCTAACTTGCCCTGGTAGGCAGCCTGGGCTCAGCTCAGCCTGTAGCCAGACTGCCTATAGATCCCACCTGCCCTTAGGCAAGTGATGCCCACCACCCAGCCAGCATTATTTGTTTCATATCTTGGTTGCAGCAAGAGCAGAAGTTCAGGGCATATTGACGGAAGCGGAGAGAGCCGGGGCCCATCCCCATGGCAGGTAATGCCTTTAGAGCACTGCCTGTGTCCCCTGTGCATTGTGCTTCGCCTCTCAAAGCAGCAACCTGGTTTGCCTCGCAGGCAGCTTAAAGGCCCGCAAGCAGGTAAGTGAGGTGGGCAGGGGGTGAATTTGTCCTCAAGCCCAGCTCAGAGTCAGTTCTACATGGCAACCTACATGCAGCCTAAGCATCAGAAAATGTCTCTTATTATATAGTGCCCAGCACAGACAGACACCTACCTAAAAGGCTCTTTATATAATAAAGGAAACTGTAATCTTACCATGAAAATCATCCTACCAAAAGCAGCATGAAAAATGACTAGAGGAGGCCCTGCAAGACACCTGTACTCCCTGGAGTCATATTTACCAAACCAGCCTCAGTCACAACATGGCCAAGTCAACATCTAGAGAGGTTTCAGAAGGAACTTCTTTACAGTGAGGGTGATGGAGCACTGGAACAGGCTGCCCAGGGAGGTTATGGAGTCTCCTTCTCTGGAGACATTCAAAACCCGCCTGGACACCTTTCTATGTGATCTCATTTAGGTTCCTGCTCTGGCAGGGGGATTGGACTAGATGATCTTTCGAGGTCCCTTCCAATCCCTAACATTCTGTGATTCTGTGTGATTCTGTTTACAGCCTTGGTGCTTCTTCCCATGCCCCCACAGCACTCACCTGTTTCTTTTAAGTTCAAATTCCTGAAACACTGTAACTCTGGCTCTAGTCAAAATAATTTCTCTAAACTTAGGAGCTTGTTTTTCCTTTTTCTAAAAACTGTCAAAGTCTTAATAAAGACTCAAAATATACAAGTTGAGAAGCAAAATTCAGGTGGGTTTAATGGTGCATCCAGCTGTGCCTCATTTTAAAGTCATTGTTTATTTAACAGAACCAATGCAAAGGAGAACAAACTCAGTTACCAAATAATTTAATGTCACGCTCTGAAAAAGTAGCAGTTTAGGACAGCAGCACTGCTGCTGCTTGAACTATTCCTCTCCTACTTGTCTCACCTTAAAAGCCATGTAATTTCTCACATCATGTGCTGTCGGGGGAGACAAAATAAAAATAACTTAAGTAACTTTGTAGGGAATCCCTTAGATGTTTCTAACCCTGAAAGCACTAAAACTTCCAGGCATACCGTAGGAAATGGAGTAGCCCATAAACAGTGAGCTGTAAAGTAAATCATCAGCCTCTCCAGCAGCAAGTGAAAAGCCATTTTTGACACTTGCTCACTACCTGTCCTTCCCCCTACCCTCAACACTGTAACTGGCAAATTGCTTTGTCAAACATCACGTACAGCACTGAGCAAAGCAGCAGATCTATAAAATCACCCATTAGATTATCCTCAGCAACAACAAATGGTGAATTCACTGGAATTTCCCTTGGGAAATCTGCGTGTATTTAACCCTAGCGCTGTGGTCAACCTAGCTCAGGAAGTTCCTATGGGCTTCTTGCAGGTCACTTCTGCCCATAAATGACTTCTGGCCAAATACTAGAGAGCCCTTACTTGCAAAGGATGAACACAGACTTGCAGTGAGCCTTGCCAGAAGTCACTGCCCAGAGTCTCAATCGCTTATCACACATAGGGCCCTCCAGGGAAGCCTAGAACATCTCTCCTGTTAATGGAGTTTGAGGCTGCTGCCTCCCAGGCTGCTCTCATTGTATGGTTGGTTCGAAACAAAAAACCCCAAAATACAGCTGTGCCAAAGCAGGGATACCCTCCTTGATGGCACGGCTCAGACCAGTCCCGATTCCCTCCATGGCTCTGTCCTGGTAGATGCAGCTCATGGGATGTGAGGCGAGCAGAGCTCCCCGCCACTTGCTGGCTGTGAGCTGGGGAAGGGAAGGGAGCCCTAGGAAGAGCCATGCACACGTGTCACTGCTGGGCAAGCAGCAAGGGCATGTCCCCCCCTGACCACCCCAGGGCCAGCCCAGGGCTGGTGGCAGCAGGCAGCCTTGCCCTCTCAAGTCAGGGATGGTGAGCAGCCAGAGATGAAGCACCTGAACAAGTTCCCACAGATCTGCCACTGCAAAGAGCCTCTAGAACCTGCCAGTAGACTTATCGTTCCTACAGATATAAAATGTGCTTAACACTGCATCTGCACCAAGCTTCCTCCAGACTGGCTCTCTAATAATACAGTCCAGGGATGCTCTCTACTCCGTCCATATTTGAAAAGAAAAAAAAAGGGGGGGGGGGGGGTTTAGGGACGACACACCAAATCATTCCCATATCCACAGCAGGCTGCTGCATGTTATCAGGAGCTGGGCCACACAACTGATTTGCCATTTGACAGGAGAGGCAGGGAAGAAATGCCTGTCAGAGGAGATGGGACTCTCAGCAAGCCCCTACTGTGAATTTCTTGCCAACAGAAACTTTTCCCAGCTGCCTGTTCTCACCACTGCTCTGGAGAGGTCACCTGAGCAACCACCTGCATCCATGCTCTCTGAGGGAGAAGGAGAGGAACACATGAAGAAGAAAAGCTTGGGAAAGCAGTAGCCAGTAAACCGGTTACCATTTAAGCCCATAGTCCTCCACGGGTGAGCTGACCAGTGACCTCCCACCATCAGCTCCCATCTGGAAGAACAGAGCCAGAGTCCCCGCAGCATCACCACAACTCTCATAAAAACTTGTGGTGAAAGCAAGAAATGGTTCAATTCACGACCTACCTTCACCAAGGAAGATCCCTAGCAGAAGAGCATTCATCGGAGCACTGTTCCAGTGCTCTATGGCAAGTCTGTGGCCTCAGAAACCACTAGTGGCTCTTTAATTGTCCCAGGCAAGACACAACACTGCCCTGTCCCAGAAAGCAAGCTGAATTCTGGGAGTAAGATGAACTGGAGGGCCAGTGTCCCTTTTATGTCATAACAGAAAAAGAATATTTAAAAGATAAATAAATCATTTTTCTCTGCTTAGAAAAATCTTCTAAGATTTCTACAGTACATGGGTTGATGATGATGAAATACGACACACAGAGGTTTTCACTTACAGAAAGGGACCATGGGTACCTCACATTTTCTAAACTCTTGACAAGTAACTCACCTTTGTAGATAACACTGATGACACAGGAACAAACAAATCAAGACATCTGTACCCATCGTACATGAACGACAACTTAAATTTGAGATACAAAGGATTTCACAAAGGAGACAGCCAAGTATCTGAAGCCATTTTAGTATCAGATATTTTCTCTTAACAGCTTTGAGCATCCCCAGCTCTTTTATCCAACATACTATGAGGCATCTTAAAATACTCTGTGTTAGAGAATGCTATCTGAATGTACCCTCTAGCATCCTCAAAGGATTGCTCCAGTTCAGCATCTGCTTAAAACACTATGCCTTCTTGCCTGCCTTGGTTTTTTTATTCCTCTTCAGCTTGGGGCTAATCAAACTCTGCTTGTTTCTCAAAAAGAGCAATATGCTTTTCAAAATCCCTTGGGTAGTGGAGAAACCCTTCAGTCTAGCCTCAACTACTCATAATTATAGTCCTAACTCTGGTTCACCCATCAGTCAGGAGAATAAAGATCCAAAAAGGCATTCCCTTATTTTCTGTCAGAACATCATTCAGGCTCATGCCACAAAAGAAGAGTTTTGATGAATAAGATGATTCACCAAGGTTAAAATATGCAATTATTTTCTCAAGTTTCCAATCTGTCTCTTCAGAAGTTGCCTTTACATCCCTTCTCCCTTTCATCTGAATGGAAGCCCTTTGCAATGGGGTCTGTAACAGGCACAGACCACTTCTGGTTAGATTTCATAGCTTCTGCTCCACCTCTAGAACCTTTTCATCTCTCTCACTGTTGACTTTGCCCTTTTTGGCAACTTTTCCACTCTTTGGTGATTCTCCTACAAACCTCTCGCTCCACTCCCGGCTTCTTCTCAGTCCTGTGCTTAGCTTTAGCCTTTCTCACACATTGTCTTCCATCTATTTACTGGAATTTGAGAGATCCACAACTTAGCCCTTTACTGATCTTCCAAGTTTTCTCCATCTCTTATTCTTACGGCCCCGTGGACATGCACCTCAGTACTCAAACCCAACCCATAAAGCTGGCTCATGCTAATGCTCTTGATCCCTTTATTCAAGCCACAAGCAAACAACCCCCCGTTCTGTGCCTGCTTCCTACTCCCAACACAACATCCTTTTCTCTCTCTCAATAGCAAGTGTCCCTCATTTTCACTATGAACAGATCAATTGGGAAATAATACTTGTTTATATCCAGCACATATGGATTTTTCTCCATTTGTGGATTGTCCTTTGTCCACCAGCTGTGAATGACAGGAAATTTTTTCTGGGGTTGAGGGTTGGGCTGTTCGTAATTTTTTCTCCCCAAAGCAACACTAATGAACCTCAAGAAAAAAATACAGGTATCGCTATAAATTAATTTGTAACAGCTACTGTCTACCTAAAGACAAGTAATGATGTCAATGCCTGGTTATAGTGCTTCTCAACAATGCCAGCATACACACAGCCCCTCAGAAAAAAGTTAATAAGGAAGTATGCCTATGCTCCGACTCATCTTCAACTGTTTGCACCCCTAGCAGCTCCTGTTCATAATTAATGAAAACTACAGTGGAAGGAATTTTTAGATACATTCATATACTCCATTTTATTTTAGTTCCTCTCTAAATATTGGGATCAACCAGGCACTCCTTGCACCATAAGTTCCCAGTGAATCCACACGAGCTTTGCCTCCAACCATGAGACTGCCCTTAAGCATGAGGCAGTCAAACACAGCAGAAGAGAAGCGAGAGAGACGAGTGAAGAGGACGCTGAACGATTCAGGCCTTTGCACGTTACCACTTGCTTAAAAAAATACTGGCTTGCAAGGGGAGCGGGAAATTTGATTTGACGTGAAATGCAACCTTCCTACTTTTAACCCAACATATTTTATGCAGCAGGAACATAATAAAGAAGTTACCTCTTGCTTTGTTCCAGGTCTTCTCACCGCAGATTGCTTTTTCCCTAAAAAAAAATCCTGTGTCAATGAATCCTAGCAATCCTGTAGGAGCTGTCGAGATCTGCTTGAAGTAGCTCAGCACAGGCATACAGCAAGGAAGGAGAACAAAACCAAGCACAGGCCTGGTCATGGGCCCTTTCAGCATGAAAAGGAGCACATGGGAGGATGCACTCCCATTAGAAGGATTCTGTAGAACGACTCAAGACATCACGTACGCTCTGATGTGTCGAGCGCGACCGCGTGCGCTCCGTGACACGCAGGACCGCACAGTGATAGAAGGTGGCAACACGTTTACAGGGACTACCACAAAACATGCACGATGTCAATAGCTGGAAATCCTTCCAGTGACAGATTTTTAACTGACAGTCAACAGCAGAACACTTTTTTTGCACCAATAGAAAGTGTCATTTTCCAAGGAATAATTTTCTTAACTAGTTTTTTTCATGTAAGCAGAGTCTTCCATAGGATGGGGACAGCAATTTAGGCTTAGGCTTTCCACGAAGGACTTTTAAGTGGTTTTGAAATACAAAACTAAAAATTGGTTTAGCTTTCTAATTTGCTTTCTATTTTGCAGTATGTACTGATTTATTAATAGCATTTCTGACAGAAGGAATTTCAAGAATGCAAACGGCATGATGGCAACGTAGTAGCTGATTAGTGGAAAAAGTTTCTCCAAGTTCAACTTTTGGTCAGTGCACAACATTCAGGATACAAAAATACTCTGGCAAGGAAGTTCTTTCTTTCAATTTAGCTATAATAAAAAAGACCTTCTATACTTTAGCTATAATAAAATGCACGAAAACCAGAAAGAGGGAGAGAGAAAGAGAGAGAGATGGCAGATACACTGAGAATCTGCAGCGTAGATAATCAAACCCTTTATTGTCTAAGTTACATTAGACTTGCAACACCATAAAAACCTGTTAAGAAGAAGAAACAGTAGATTGGTAGAGGTAGTAGAAAGTCCCTGTAACAGTCATAAAAGGGCTTTACAGGAGCGTGTCATGCCAAAAAAAGTTATCACGTTGCTTAAAAGAGCTGATCAAAGCCCATTGACTAAATAAATAAGGAACACAACTCATTTTAAATACTATGGCCTAACTAAAATAACAAATCAATACAATACAATGATAAAGAAGAAAATAGAAATCGTGGGATTTGCTTCTGAAAACAGATGGTCTTTATGGCTGGCTTTCCCACACCCACTCTTATTTCTTGTTTAATTAAGTGAAAATCTTATTTCTGTGCTATACACAGCATATAATTATTTAAACTGATTTCCCCTACTGTTGTTCGTCATGGAGCTAAATTATGATTGTAAACTTTGCTGATTAGTACCCTGGTAATGGCAGTGACAGCACTAGCTTCTCTGGGAGAGATTCTGGAAGAAAACCTCCAGAAAGAAGCTCTTGGCTCTAAATATTAACTCAGATATTCTAAATCAGCTTGCCAAAAAAATACAATTAAAAAAAAGAGAAATTACAAATGTACACTACACTTTTGTGCCATTTTGGGTACAAAATAGTTTTTAATAACTAAAGCACAAACAAATAGGCTAAGCAACTAGCTTTTGTGCATTCCTGAACTGTCATCATTACTTTCACTCATGGAAAATACGACTCAGAAAAGCAACAAAACAGAAGGGGAAAAAGAAAAAAAAACAAAAAAAGCTAGTGCAAACCCAAAATTATGATCATTAAGCAACACAGCAAAATAGTCCATTTTTTCTTCCTTTTTTTTTTTTTTTTTTTTGGTGTACAATGGAATGTGTCTATGCAACCTCCCTCAAAATAACTTCACAGAACAATTAATTACAGTCACTTATAAGTATTTGCACAGACATTCCGAACTACACCGAGACTTAACAAAGAATTCTGGTACACATCTGGTGTAATAGCATAAGGAAAAACTAGTTTTAAAAAAAAGTACATAAGAAAGTTAATTTGCATTGTTGGAAGTGTTGCAAAGTAACAAAAACTGTCAAGTAATTTAAAACAAGTAACAAGTAGTATTCAGAACCAATTACTGACTAGATTTTTTTTAAAAAGCAACCCCTGCCCACCAAAACTGTTAGAACAGAAAGATCACACTTAAAGGTTTTTTCTGCCTTTTTTTTTTTTTAACAAATCTTTGTGTCAGAAGCCCATTTCTACAAAAACAGCACTATTCCATTATTGTATTAAGTAAACTGTTGCTCTCACCTGTATTAAAGGTTAGCATTATTTCTGTACATGTAAAATTATTGCTTTTTTGAAAAATATATTTAGCATGCTAGGTTTTTTTTTAATCCATTTCCTGCCTTTTTACAAAATGTTACAATTAAAAAAAAAAAAACTAGTAAAGCTTTTGCAAAATTTTTCACAGAACATTTTCTTTCAAGGCAGCAGTAATTTTTGATAATGCATAAAATTATATGTGCAAAATCTGAAACTCTCAGAAATATTACCATCACACATAGTGTCACAGCAATAAGAAAAGAAAATATTTATATCTGTGGAATACATTTTTAATTGCTTACACTGCATGGTTTAACAACCTGTTATGTGCCACAACCCCACCTTGAAAACTTGCAGTTAAAGAGTTACTGTAGAAGAGGTATATAAAGCTTTTTTTTTTTTTCTTTTTTCCTAACACCACCAGTGATCACCAAGTACAAGACATGACACATTTATATGAAAATTAACCTGCCACCACAAAAGAAGTTCCTCATCTCTCCAAAACGTCACTGGGCCTAAGGAGGAGCAGTAGCTGGCCTGCTGAAGCCAACGCAGGAGCAGAGAGTACCTTTCGGGCCCAGGGCTGCCTAGACTTGTTCAGTGACACCTTTTCTCTTCTAAACATACAGATCAGCGGCATTAAGACAGCTGAGAGGTTTTTTTGTTTTTGTTTTTGTTTTTTTTTTTTTTAATGTGAAGACTTCCTTTGTGATCAGGTCGAAGAAAGTAGCCCTGTTACAAAAAAAGGTCCTGAGAGTAAAACACAGAAGCCTGGGTTTTTTTTCTTAGTGTTCGACTAGCTTTTCTTTTCCAAAGCAGAATAGAAGCCTTTCTCTGGAAGTGTTTCAATTTCCATATTCACATACTATTAATGGTGCGCAGTCAAGAGCAAGAGCACTAGAAATGCAAGTGGTCCCCAAACTGTAATGAAACAAACCATTGCAGAGTGACGGTCTTTCTCTTTAGTCCCTTTAATCCTTCATCAAGCATTGCTTTCTCAGCACCGAATGCCACCTTTTCCCCGCACCCCCCATTCTTCCTCTCTCTGTGTTTTTTTTCCTTTAATTTGCTTTTCAGCATGACAGGCAGTGGCAGTTTCATTAATTAATACTTCTCCAGCCCTCGAATCCACTGCTGTTTTTCAAATGTATCAAATAGTCATTGTGAGCATCAGGGAGGTTTTTGTTACAGTGCTTAACTTCTTCATGCTGTCCAAATCACATAAAGTTTAATTTTTCCAGTGTCTCAAACTTCTCTTGATTAATATAGATGCCTCGTGCTGCCACAGTGCTTGCCAACTCCACTGTTTATTATAAAGGAAATAAGGAACCATGGGACTGATTAGTACGTCAATTTATATATATCTTGTGTAGCATCTTCATTTATTTTAAAATGATTAACAGCGCAGAGGCACCCCCTTCCTCGCAGAGTGCTGGCTTCAGTCTGGTGCAGCGGCTGCGGGCGAGGCGATGGCTGGCGGGGAGGCTGCGCGGGGGGCTGCCGGCCCTGCCCCTCAGGGTGGGTGCCACTGGCGCCGGGGCTCCTCTGCCAAGGCTCTAGGTTCCCTTCCGGACAGGCAGCGTGTGGGTGACTTCCACTCCGCCGTGGTCTCTCCCCTGCAAGAAGGACGACACAGGGGAAAACTCATTCTCGCCTCCACTCCCATGCACAACCCTCCAGCAAGCCCTGCTGGTGTTCGTTACTCTTTATTAGCACCACGCACATTCGTTTTGGCCCATCGCATCAGAAGTTTTTTGGGGTTTTTTAATAATCTCCAGCAAGACAAAGTGTGTCAGGCCCATATAAAGTCCCTGGTGGACTAGCAGAGCAAGTAGGAGCGTCTGATGGAGCAGTTCAGAGAAGGCTGGGAACAAGGAGGGGAAGAAGAGGCCTCCAAAAAACAGAATTTTGAGCTAGCCAAAAGGGATTCTTAACTAGATCAGCATTTTAAAAATGCTGAAGTTTGAGGTCACAGAGGAGAAAAACTGAATTCTTGCACAGGTCTGTCAAATGCTAAGGCAGCTTTTTCCCCCCCCCTTGTCATTTTCCTTTTATTTTTTTTTTACCCATTTTTCATGAATAATTACCATGTTGAAAATAACAGCAGGGATATTCTAAAATCAAGTGAAATTAAAGATAACATCATGAATAAGCAGGAGCCTGCAGCTCCCAAGAAAAGCTTTAAAATGACATTTAGAACATCACTGTCAGAACAATGCAGTTTACAATCCTGATCCTAAAACAACATGGCAAGATTAATCTTACATAAATGCATTATCCTTAAGCTAAAGTCTTGATGAAGTGAAACAGACCATTTTAAATTAATGCAACATAAAATACGGCACCCATGTAAAATCCAAGCAAGTTTCAAGCTGTGCCTATGGCAGCCCTTGAAACAGCTAAAGAAAACCCAGTTTTGGTTGACATAATGTATTAAGTGCATCTCTTTTGTTAATACATTTACAAAATTCCTAATTAAACCTGGCCCGAGATTCATGACATTTACCAGTCAAAGTTTGGTTTAAGTTGGAAAGATTTGCAACAAAATTAAAGAAAAAAAAAGCTGCTGTACAGACGGCAGTATATTTGAAATGTAGGAAACAGTAACTGAATGAGAGATGTGATAAAACTTCCTTAGTTGGATGCTGAATTTCCTGCAGTAAACCAAGAAAGATGCTTTACATTTTTGCACGGCTGCATCATGCCTGAGAGACAGAGCCCCAATTCCAGGAGGAGGCATTCATCATTAAAACGTCTCGGCTCGAACCGGCTCTGCGCACACAGGGGAGCACGGCAGGGTTTCACCGAGCCAGGGGACAAGGGAGGGAGGGGAGAGGATGGCAGGCGCCTCACCCCAGCTTCCCTGGGTAAGAACTGAAAAAATAATTACTGAGCATAAATAGGGGTGCTTTTTTGGGATGGACAGCTTGTGGGGTGCTGGGTGGCAGAGGCATGCCCTGCAGGTGCGGGCACCACCCGCCCATGGCCCGTGAAAGGGATCATCCATCCTCCTCCCGCCAGGCCGGGAGGCACAGACGGACCAGGGCAGCGGGTGGGTGGGCGGCTGGACCCCTTCTAAGGCACGGCCACGCTCCCAGGTCCACTGGAAAACAGCAGCAGAGCCTCAGGTGTGCCAAAGCCCACCCTGGCTCATCCTCTGGTACTGGCACCGGCCTGGGGGGGCGGGGGGGGGTCAGAGTTTGAACCAGCTGATACATAGCTGGGCTGAAGTCCTCCTGAAGTGAAACGTTCACCATTTTAACAAGTAGGCTTTTTTCACTTCCAGCATTTTAAAGGGGAAAAACAGCAGATCTTTTTTTAAGTGAAACCTATAGCTTTTGGCTTCTATGCCAAAAGCTGCCTTCATACCAACTTCTAGGGCTTTCCATCAGTTAACAGGAAAAAATCCATCTGTGTGCATGTTAATACACTGGAGACAGATTATCTCACAAAACTGAAATAAATTGAAATGATCGGTTTGGAGCACAGATACCACCCCAGTTTGCTGGCAAGGGGAAAGTGTTGGGACAAGAACTACAGCTGCTAATCCTGTCTATGATGCTCATAAACTCATGGACATACAGTACATGCATATTACTCAGATGCCGGAACAGCAGCCTCCACGATTCCTTGATTGTTTGCATTATAATCTCCATATGTATGAACGAGACAAATTAGGTTGCCATTTATTTGTTCATTATCTATTATTTTGATTAATGGAATTCTTGTTCTCAGAATAACTATTTAAAAATAACATTTGCAATAATGAGGACTGAACTATTAATCATGATCTTTAGCAGCAACTCTGCAAGGAACTTGGGCAAGACATTTCATATGAACAAATGTCATAAATAGGACTTGTAACAGACAGTGCTAAAATTTCAAATGCAAATAAAAACCACCCCAACAAAAAGAAGCCCCACCTAAACTCAGAAAGCAATGGTTTAAATAACTTTTTAATCTGTTTTTGGCTTTTTTTGTTTAGGGTTTGGGGGTGGGGTTTTTTGTTTGTTTTGTTGGGTTTTTTTGCTCCTCCCCTTCTCTCCAAAGTTGCTTTAGGACAAGCAGGGCTGTAGCGTTGATGGAGTACAAAGACACTGGAGGTAACAATGTCCCCAGCACTTCCCTCAAGCTCCTTTACAATATACGTACAGATACACAGTGTTTTCTTGATGGTTCTTTCCAATTTGCCTATCCCCTAAATTCTGACTATTCATCTTTATGCTATCTCAAGTATTGAACACCAAAAGAAATATTTTAAAATACTTGCAGTGGAGAAAATTAAGGCTTATAGATTCCTTAATTAAGGTGGTTTACCCCTGACACACAGGACCTCTGCACACCTCTCTTTTCAGTGACTGAGGTCCAAGAACTGTGGTGTCCACAGTTCTTTCACAGAGAAGGACCATCACTGCCTACTGGCATGGGGAAAGCTTCAGCCAGAGATAATAGTTGGGTTTGTTTAGTTTTTTTCCTAGGCTGTAGCTTTTAATTGATTTTCTGTGAGTAAAAGGGTGTTTTTCTGGAGAGGGCAAAGGTTGGAGTTTTGGGGGTTTTGCTTGTTTCACTCACACAAAAGGCGAAGACCTTGGTGTCTCTGGCTCCAGCACTGCAAATACGCTTCACCTATATACACTCTCAAGTAGACAGAACTCTTCCTCGTTGTTAACCAGTAAGTCACCTTTTGAACACCCATTTACTTGACCCTTAAGCTTTTTAGAGTATATTGTTTGACACAGCACTGACAGAGGATAAAATATATTCCTAAAGTGATCCAAGTTTTTGTATGTTTTTTAAAAATGCAGCAGAAGTAGTTAAATGCAAGGCATATGTATGAGAAATTGCTACTGCTGCTGTCATCGTTTTGCAGAAGCAGGCTAGAGACTGATTCCTGCGCGACTGAATGCACTTGGGAATTGGGCTTCTGGCTGCAATGCAGCAACATCAGGCAGCGCCTCTGAAATGACCCCTTGCTTTAGGAGAGCTTTGCTTGGAAAGCTGCAGCAGCTTCGAGATACACGCAGTCGCTCCGACCCTTCCAAAGGGGAGCCAGCTTTTGTCTTGCCATGTATAAGCAATTGGAGTGCACTCCCCGAATTCATGCCTACTAAATCAGGTCTTTGGATACTGCTTCGTGTATTCCAAATTAAGATACATATTCATTGTGGATAAGCAACCTTAATTATGGATATATTGGGATATTTAGCATTTATAAAAATATTCAGAATATTCTGCATGTTTAATATGGCAGCATTTCAAGAGAATCTACATGACTTTGCACAGATTGTATCGACTCAGGGTATGTAATGAGTGTTTTTTGTCCTTTAGACAAAGAAGAGTAGGAAATATTCCAGAGTTCACAGGAAATTAATTTGATGTGAAAATGTCCTTCTTTGTTTTTTTGTAAAGCTTTCAGGTAGAAGTTGAGAAAGCACAATAAATAATGTTATGAAGCAAATGAACATCATATTTCCTACTTTTGTTTATTTCATTTACCATATTTCATCGGTGCTGACAACAAAGCACGAAACACAGCCCAGTGGCAATGCTATCAGAACTGGGTGTGTATGGTCGTATTTACATGCCCCTATAGGTGGCCTTCTTTTCAGTGATGCTGAACACCTACACGTCACGTTGGTGGTTCACTACTGTGAAGTAGGTTTCCTATTTAGACACCTAAATATACATTTAGCTGCCTCATTTTTTAAAAAAACTTGGTTGCAGACCCTATTTTTAACATGCAGAATTAGAATTATTCTCTGAGAAAACTGCTGTATAATGCAGCACAGTTGTAAGCTACTATACTGGGGGATTTTAAAGGCCCTACCTAACATTCTTTCATAATGGAAACCTTTAGAGATGATCTTCTGGTTGACTACTGATGGGAATGGGCAACCTGTGAAGTTCTAATGTTAATATTTTTACTCTTTAGCAGACTACTCAGGGGAAGTTATTTTACCTGTGAGAAGGAAACATTATGTAAAGTGAATCATTTCCACTTAACATTAAAAAAAATCCCCTTTCATTCTCAAGCTACCATATGTAGTAACTATTGTTTCTTGCTCAGAGCATCTGCCTGGCACTTCTGTAACTTGAACTGACTTTACACCGTAAACTCTCATGAATAGATTTGTCCCCAATTAAGAAATGAAATGAAGACGTGGAGTGACAACATTTAAAGTGGGAAATTGTAATGTTACCAGAATGCTGCAGGCATCATTCTCAGTGCGAGCTCATTTCTGCACTTCTAAAGGCCCCTACAGCTGCAGGTAGAAATGAGCATATTCCCTCTCTAATGCCCAGGGATCGTGCAGGTGGAGTGTTCCGGGGGAGCACAAAGCCTGCCTGTGATGAGAACAAGCGCAACGGCAGACAACTGAATAATCCTAACCGACACGGATGCTGACAAACTGAGACAAAGGCTGATACTGAGAAGCAAACAAGACAAAAGAAAGATAACTATCTCCTGGAGAAGTGATCATACCGCAGCCTCTGTGGAAGAAATACTGACTGGCAAGAGACAAAGCAATTCATGAAGCTAACCCCTACTCAATATTCTGCTGTATTGAGAGATGCTGTAATTTAATCAAATACCTTGAAGACGGATTGACATGGACTGAGACTGCAAGAGCAAGCTACATTTGCTGTGGAAGAAGTTAGTCAATAAATTCTGGCATGGCAGTAGTTTACAAAGACAAGATTATGAGTAAATTTATTGGGCAGTAATATAACCCAAATTACAAAGAGAGTCCAGACACAGACTGAGCTACCACATCTCTTTTTTGATATATAATGCCATCTCAGAATTTTTTGGAAATGTATTTCCAACTTTGACCTTACACTGTCTTTTTAGGGAAAAAGCCCAGATGTCTTCAGAAGCTGATCTCAACTACACATGAGATAAAACCATGAGCATGAGAAGATGAAAGAGCATTTTTAAGATGCTTAGGTTTACTAAACTTTCATTACAAAACCGATGAGAACCAAATACTAGTTGAGCTAGTCTGCAGAGCTGCAGCATTTCACTCTGTCACCTACTTCTACTGAGAGGTGTGGCCTTGCACAATTTTGTTAGATGAGCATCACAAAGAGAGCACTTTCATCTAGGTCTCCAACTATAGCATAGCTTTGCTGCTACTGTCCCACAAACGCAAAGTAAACACTGCCCACAACTACCGAAGTGCTATGCCATCTTGAAAACCTTATGAGAAGAGTCGTTGGCCACTCCTATGGCCTGTCAACAACTCAGATACTCCTGTGGCAACAGCTGGGTTCCCCGCATAGCCTTTGGGCCAGAAAGATGCAAGTGCAACAGAGAAGGTGCTAAGAGTTTCCATGAAGGGTGCAGCGTATGTACTATGCGATGTGGTGGTGCCTGGTGAGGATGCTCATTGAGTGAGTAGAAACCAGCTCATAAACTTCACAGAGGGAGGACAAGCATGAAGATGTATTCTCTAAGCATGGCTGAAACCATCTGCAATCGTTTAGCAAGAGACAGTAGTACAGGAGAAGTGCTGTAGTTAAACTAAAAACGTGGATGAAAGGAAAAGTGACTGATGATGAAGGCAGTTTCACAATGAAAGAAAACTGCCCATAAGAAGGTGTGCCCTGAAACCCACCTGTGAAGCTGGAAGATGGAGTGGCAAGGTCCAGGTTATGACACTGGTCTCCAAAGACATGAGATACATGAAACAAATTCAGTTTAATGGTTTCTATGTAATAGCTTTGTCATGTACAATTCAGAGTGCTGAGAAGTGTTTGTTAAGACAGGAGACTCTGTATACTAGAAACAGGAAAGCATACCGCCAGACAGGGTCCACAGAAACTGGAGAATGAGAGCCTTTCAAAGGCCAGATACTGGATGTCAGGGTACGAATACTCTTCAGAAAAATACAGACTAAGTGTTAATTGTATTGCTGCAGCAGAAAACTTGTTAGTTGTAAAAGGAAATTATTTCTAGGAATTTTTTATGTACTATCTCACTAGTACACATCACTGTGCATTACAGAGCTACCTATCCCACCCCTTTCCCAGTAAGCCAGTAACATGTTTATTTAAACACTAACTACCTGCTCTACAATTAACTGACTCTCCATATAACAGACTTTGATAAAACACTTAAAAAATTTAAGAGCTAAAAATCAAGCAACGCTGTTATTATTTATACATGTTACAAAACAGTCAGTGCTTTAGCGACGAGTATCACTGTGCAACTTTTTCCCAGCTACCACATTAAAAAACAAACATCCAATTAATTGTAAAACATACTTGTTTTGGGGCATCTGCGGAGGTGTTGTGAACTTCAGTACCTCGGAGTCCATTAGACTCAAATACCACTGTGGGAACAAGGGGGCTTGTTAACAGATGAACATTCAAGCTTCGTTAGTGTGTGTACATTATTTGAGACCATTACAGATTAACCACGTTCAAAAAAAGACACCAGCTACTAGCCTGTGGCCAGAAAATACCAATTTACCGTAACACTTACTGTAAGAGAGTGTGCTAATGGCAGCCTAGGGCCACTGCCCTTTTTAATTCAGACTTCAGCGCTGAAGAAAGCAATCACTGACAACATTAATTATCAGTGTATGTGTAAAGGGACCCTCTTCTTGCATTACTTACCATTTGGCCTCTGTCATTTTGCATCAGACTGGCTTATGTATGCATCATTCACACTTTTCAGGAAAAACCCAGTAGTCTCACTGTCTCATGCAATGCTCAGGAGGTCTCTCCGACACTGGTAGCTTTAGCCTCCTACAGCCTCAACCACAGACTGTGCCAGGTTAAAAATGGCTGGTAGGGATTTCCCGTTTTAGGGCTGGCCCGTCTGCAGAAAAATCTCTTTTCCCCACAAAAATGTTCCTGTCAACAGCAACGATGAGGCAAAACAAAGCCTTATGTTGTGCTGAAAGGGGTACTTTGATTTCAATTTGTGCTGGTGGCAACAGAATTCATTAGCATATTCATTTCTGAGTACCCTACTCTCTAATTAAAATAAAACATTTGCAAACAGACTTATCTTAAATGCACTGCAATTTTATGGAGTTTGGGCAGGGATCAGGTAAGCAATATCCAGAGAACAAGAGCAATAGTCATAAAAATAAAAAACCTGTGTATTAGATTTGGGTACTGGAATTACTTCGGTTAGCATGGTATGTGAAACATAATTCCTGGCATTTTGTTAGCTGGATCCGAAAGCAGGCAAGTGGGAGAGGGAGAAAGCAAGAGTCAGTGTGAAAAGGTACCTGTGTGGGACCTCTGATGAGTCCTGAGGTGACTGGGTTGGGTAAAGCATTTTCCACATTCTCTGCAGACACAGTCTCCTTGGCGTGTTTGTGTCCTGAGCATCCCTGTAGTCGGGAGGGAGGGAGGGAGGGAGGGAGAGAGAGGAGGAGGTGAGGGGGAGAGGAGAGAGGAAAGTTGAGAAGAAAACATTATGCCAGAAGAAAACATCATTAGTATGTCTAATGTGTCATTATGTGAGGCTACCTTCAGGCCCTGGATGACAACTGTCAGCCTTCATCTAGGCACTGGCTGACAGGCCAGGCACACACAGGACTGCAAGAATGCATAAATTACATTGAATTAAAAAATGCTCCCCATGATGTGCCCGCACCAGGACTGGCATGTCAGGTGTGCGCTTTTCAGAGCAGCTGGATCCACTTCTCAGCCATCACCCAGCTTTGTCAAGCAGTACATCAGGCAAATCAAAGTGACTCCAGCGTGGCGGAGACAAGTCACATGGATAATAGGAAGTGAGTAGGACCAGAGCCCGACTGTCCCCCCCGGGCGGCAATACCTCAGAGACAAATGCAGAGCGAGCGGAGCCATCACAGACTGATCAAACCTTTCGCCCCTGCCTACCTGCCTGCCGGTGCTGCTTTGACCCCGGACCTCTGAGGCACAGAGGAAAGACATCTGTGAATGAAAGTGTCATTCCGGACATTTTGAGCTGGTAGCAGCGCAGCAGCCTTCCCCCAGCCCTGGGTAAACATGTTTTCTAGGCCATTAGCATTTGTGGAAAACCGCTCAAACCTCTCCTTTTTCTCCAAAGGTCAGTTTACAGCATCTGACTTAAAGGGCTGGTCTTTGTCATTTTGCTGCTGATCAAAAAAGACACATTTGACTTTTATTGGGCTTTTTTATTATTAAAAAAAAATACATGTTTGAACATCATCTTTTCTATTTTGGTAAAATGCCTTCCTCGGAAGGAAAGAGTTGATGTTTCCATTTGCCACTGGAATACTTTGGCTTTTAAGAAATTCTCAGGGGGTTGTCAGTGGAAGTGAAGTTTCAGCTTTTCTTTCATCTCCTCCCCCCCTGTTACAGCATTTAAAAATAATAAAATTGTGAATAAAAAGTGGCAACAAAAAACCCTCCACAATTGAAAAATCAACTGCAGGATGCCATGGGGCTCATCTGAAATACGTATGCTGTACTTGAAAATGAATGGAAAAGAAGATGGGCTGCCATTTACTCTGCTGGTACAGCACCAAGTGTCCTGCAATTTTAACCACAGCATAAATTAAAAAGAAATGTCTGTCTGCAAAAAAAAAACCCAAAAAACAGCCCACTCACAAACTGTTTTCTCTTTTTATAATAGCACCTCCTGCAGGTGGCAGCACAGCCTGTATAATGTAGCTGAACACACTCATTCCCAACAATTCAGTTCCTGGCAGTCAAATACAAGACCATGATTTAGGGGCAAATCTAGATCACATATACCCCCCTATCCCCCCCCCACCCCGAATAAAATAAAATAAAATAAAAAATCACATAAATTTCAATGAGAGCTTCACCATACAAAAATGAGATGGATTTACCTTGTAAGGCAGTCCAGATTAAAGCAGATTTTCTGGTCTGTTACTACCATTTTCCCCTCGCTGGCCAGAACTCCAGCTGCAAGCTCGAAAGTAAAGCTGAGCAAAGCGTGTTGAGGGACCAGACATGGCCTTTGCTGGGGCGCTGTGCTGGCTGCCGGACAGGCAGGGACAGGCAGAGCAGGGCTCTGCTACTGGCACAGTGGTGCCCGTGGAGCCCGGGAGACCTGGGTTCCTTAGGTGGTTTTCTTGCCACCTCTGGAAAGACATTTAATCTCTCTATACCCCTCTGTGAAAGGTGAATGCACTTGTCTCAGCAGCCATCACAGGCCCAATCCAACAGCCTTCATGGAAGCACTGCTCCCGCTGGAGTCGCGCATGAGGGAAGGTTGAGGATGCTGCTGTAAGTCAAGGTACCCTGTGCAAACACCGAAGGTGAGCAGGTTAGGACTTTCCTCTAACCTCTCCCTGTCACTCACTTCATGGTAGTTATTTAAAAAGCAGATTGAAAAAATGGATGTTTTCCAGGTATATTTGCCGTGGTTACATTTCCTAAGGAGCACCATCAGGCTTTTGATAGTTCAGAGCTTTGAGGGATGGGCATCATTGCCACAAGGCAATACCCCAATGAGTCATCACTCAGGTTATCCAGTATGGGAACAAAAGAGGGTGGATGACTACAGGTGTTAGCAAATTAAGGTAAATGAATGTGACTATGTGAATGCGGAGCTCCTATGGAAACCCGATGCTCAAAGCCGGTCTCAAAGGAGCCCCGGGGAAAGAGCGCATCTGCTGCCATAACCCATCCTTTCCTAACATGGTGGTTCATGTAAATATCATAAATAAAATAAATAACCACTATCAAATATAAAAATAATATTATCTCTACAAGTGTTTGGGAAGATTGGGCAGTGTGAAACAAACCTAGCCTAAGCGCAGCAGGCTTTGTGTTTGCCACTGTGTCACAACAGAACATACAACTCTCTTTTCCAAGGACACACAGGAATAAACACAAATGTAAAAAAAAAAAAAAAAAAAGATCCCAGAAATAAATCCAGACACTCTAAAGGAAGTTGAACACTGCACTACCACACACTAAAATACTCTAGTGTGATCCAAGATGAGGTCATACACCAAACACCAAGTAAAGTCTATTGGGGACATTCAATTGGGGAAAAAAAAACATGACAAATAGTACATCTAAGTGGGATTTTTGGTTGTCGTTCATGTCACGATTGCCATATTCACATTGTCTTATTGAGACTAAATTGTATGATGCACACTGACTCAGAGGGTTTGGTCTAGGGCCGTGTGTTATTTCGGACAAGGTTCATTTACCCTCCTCTATTCGCAGTTGGTAGGATCTCATTCCTTTTGCCTGCAGCAGCTTTTTATTTTAGTGCTATGAAAAACAGCCATCATGCCAATTGGTTCAGAGAACCATCAACAACCTGGAAGTTGTATATAAAACAAAGACAAGCTACATAAAAAAGAGGTTTCAGATTCTGAAAACTTGATTGCTGTAAAACATTTGGAATTAAAGAACAAATTTCAGAGCAGAAGTGGGCACTAAATAATTTCCAGTTAAAGTGTCTCTGGAAATCACTGCCCAGCAAAAACTTCTTGGCAATAAAATCCCTCTTTTAAAAACAGATAAATAGAGACCTCCTTGGAAGCCCTGCCCCTACTTTACTTTGCCTCAACGGTCCTCATGGTCTTTCTGGTGCCTGCATTCACTAAGCCACCTTCTAGTTCCTGGCTTTTTCTCTCCATCTCTCTTAACACAGCTGGGAGCTCTCTGGATCAGTAAGATTACTCTGAACAGGTTGACACAATGCAATATTAAATAACATCAAGGTGGGCACCCACATGAAGGTACTCCAAGTTGATGGTGGAACAATTAACTGCTATTTAGAGCAGGAAGCAGGCAGGGAGCAACTTTAGACAACATTCCTAGGCACTGAGAAGGCAAAAGCAAAATTGGCTGGACAAAAATGGGAACACTGACGGTGCAGTTTTAGAAACAGAGCATGTCCTCCTCTGTTTCCTTAATGGAAACCAGGAGCCTGATGTTAGTTATCATCATCACGCAGGCTCTAACCACCTGTGAAGTTATCTACTCCATAGGAATAAATAACAGTCAGCTCCTACGCAGCATTACTTTTTAAATGATTGAGCAAAGCTGACAATGGAGTGGCTGAAAGATGCACCTCATGGATTATCTCAGATAGATTTTGCCTTTCCGTCTTCTCCAAAAGGCCTTCCACCAAGACCTGACCAAACACCACAGCTCCTTCCTCGCCTCACAGCTGCCAGCGTGGTCTGCTTGCACACACCTCCTAGGCACTAGACCATAAGCTGTCCTTACACTATGGTTTCATCCCACTTGCAAAATGGGCTCGCACATACATTTGACAAAACAGAGAGCATGATGTCAGGGGAGGGCACTAGAACACCAGTCTAGAACACGTGCTCCTTCCATGTGGAGTTCAGCTCTTGCACGACTTCTACGAAGAGAAGTGTACAAAAAAACAGGATGGTTTACAAATGGTGAGAGCTGGGACTATGGCTCCCGTTCTCCCTCCCTACACACATACCCCCATCTCAAAAGCAATAAATCAGTGTGATTTTCAGTTCCCACTGAGGCAAACTAATTCTGGCAGATCATCAGAAGAATATGATTTCAAATGCAAATACATATTTTGGGGGGTTTTTTTTTGGTTTGTTTTGTTTTTTCCTTTCTTCTTTTTACATGGCAATTGACTGGCAAGAGGCAGAAGGAGAGCTCTGATACTTTTTTAGTCCCTGAACTTTTAAACTGGCTATTGGCACAACTGCCTTTCCTGCTTACATGAATTAGCAGGCACATATTCAGCCTTAATTATAAACATAAAAACAGATCAGAAGAATAATTTGAAAAATACGACAGTAGTCTTTGATATGGACAAGGAAGATTTGTCAGGAAAGACAAAGGACACTGACAAGCGATTATCTCTCTCTGTTGTTGGAAGACTTGTTTGCAGACGAAATTGAACAAAACCTCTAAAATAACATCACAGATAAACCCCAGAGGATGTTTATTTTGCCCGAAGCAAAAAGATGATGATGTGTGCCAGCACCAGCATATCAGGGGGATCTTCGTGTGACAGCACATCTGTGTAACTTTAGCCTGCTTGAAGAGAGGGGACAAAGGAACAGTAATACTCCAGGTGGAACCAGATACATTTAACCTGTGACAGAAATGTCACACAGTGCACGAGGGGGGATGCTGCAGTGTTAGAGATCAGTAAACAAACCTATTCAAGCCTATCCAGAAATGATAAAAACAATGAACTTCTAATCCCAACCGTTAAAGGGAGAGAAGGAAGAAAATGTGAAACAGCGTGTCGTGGCTACGAAGGAAGCAGGAACAAGCAAGCAGCATCCTCAGCTATGGAAGGGCTTGTGAAAATCTTACCTGCGTGATCCAGGACAGGGCTGTTGGCACCGCAGGTTTGGTACAACGAAGCAAGGTCCTTTGGAATGTATGTTTTAAAGATATTTAAAACATCCAAACGTTTCTCATGCCCATCTGATCCCAGATCCTGTTTGCTGGAGTGTAAAGCTGGAGAAACCCCCGCGGCGCCAGGCTGGGGCTGCAGCAGTGGACTGGCTCGTGCTACTGCCGTGCAGTTTGCCAATGTCCTCATCTCATTCCCAACCTTCATGTGAGACTCCCTCTGAGGCACTGATGGCTCTTCGTGTTTAGTGTACTGCTCGCTTTTACACAGGGGATGGTACTGTGGTGGTGGGTTGAATTTGGCCTTCGTGGAGTCAGACACACAGTGCTTACCTGGGGGGGCAAAACTAGTACTTCCTTGGGGAACCATGTACTTTTCCACTTGCTTACTGCTGGTGAGCTGTGTGCTAGGCCTGGATATGACCGTGTGAGTAGGCGTTAGGCTTCTGCTATAGGCTCCCATTTGCATAAGTTTGGAATTTGCTTCATATTTACTTTTTTGTTGTGCTATGCTGTATTGCTCCTGGGAATGGTTTAACTTGGGCTGTCCGTACCCATCCAGACCTGATAAGCGTGGACCACAGTGGCTGAAGGCACAGCCATCCTTTGACTGATGAGTACTCCCGGACTTCCCAGTCATCCCGACAGAAAGAGAGCCGCTTTTGGAGCCTGGCAACGCGCTTGGCACTTGAGTGCGCGTAAATCTGGCAACGGGCAAAGGCTGGCATTCCTTACCGCCAAGAACAGGAGGGGGCCCAGTACGCCCACTCCTTGCCAGAAAGATCAGGTTGTTTTTAATACTCTTGAATCCATTCTGTTGAACCCAAGGGGGGGCCATCGAGTTACAGCTGATTTTGTGCAAAATTCTTTTGTGCATCCACAGGACTTCAGGGTAGTAGGTCTTGTGACTGCAGAAAGGACATGGGTAGACAACTAAAGCAGCCTGCGAGGATGTATTCAGATTTTTATTGCATGAATTATCCCTTGTTGATTTTTCACTCAAATCGAGTGGAGCTACCTCTTGAGCTACAGCACCTTTTTCTATCAGAAGATGCTCCCTGTTTAAGTCTAGCAAATTTTCTCTAGCATGACTAGCCTGCACTTCAAGTGACGTTTTCAAGTCCATGACCATGTTTGAAGATGTCTGGCCCACACCCAAAGCAAAGCTAGCAATGCGACTGGAGCAAGGAAGCCCCTGGCTGTGGTGAAATGCTGGCATCTTTATGTCTGCAGAACCTTTTAGATCTTGGTATTTCGAAAACGGCTCCTTGATGACACTCTCCAGTGCTGACACCAGAGCAGGAACCTCTGGTTTGCATTCCCTGGCTTCATTTTCTCTGGTGTTGCGTCTTCCCAGCTTTGGGAGTTCATCCAACTGAGATGTCACCATTGGGGTTTCCTCTTCAGAAAAGTTGCAGTGGTATGGCTTTTCATCTGGATGGGACAAACAAAAAAACATCATTATCATTTTATGCAGAAAGGAGCCCAAAAGACAGAGCAAAATTCAAGATTAGAATAAGATAGCAGGAGAAAAAGCTAACTTGGGTATTAGTATGGTAATGACCTGCTACAGACTAAATGTACTGTATAAAGCAAGAAAATCTGTAAATAAGACACAACAGTTCAATTTACTTTTAAAGATGACTGGGAAGCCTGGATAAACTCTCTAATGCTGCCTGTTCCTGACATTTAGAAGAAAGAACAATTCAATAATATACTCATGTTAAAATTCTGGGACTGTAGGAGAAATAAACAAATATGCAACCACTTAATGCTTCAACAAAAGCAAAGATAATGGAGTCAGATAAGACTGACCTAGTTAAAGGTCTGTCAGCGCTTCCATTACAAGGCCCTATTTTCAAAGGGTTTATAACTCAGCCATAAAAATTGCCTCCACACAGAAACCAAGCATATAAGCAGGTACAGCACACAGAATAAATTGCTCACTTAAGAAGGACTTTTGCAGTGGCCAAGTATAAAAGATGAGTTATAGAGGATGAAAATTTTGAATTTTCTATCCATTAGTTTGAAGCAGATACTTTTTTGTTTGAGTAAAACTTTAGGAAAATTTTATGACCACTCAATCAACTGAGAGACAAGGAATTCAACATTTCCAGCCATTTAGATTACAGAATTCAAACCCGACTTTTGATTCTTTCCATTTTCTTCTTCGCTTCTTAGCTCTCCAGAGTAAATTTAACTACCTAACACATGTCCTGTAAAGGGAACATTCTAGGCAGTAGTTAAAGCCACTTAGGGGGAAAGAGAAGAGAAGGATTTGTTTCGCTGGGAGCACGGCTACCTCTGCTCACTCCCCCGAAGCTGAGCTCTCAAAGCCACTGATGAAGCTGCTGAATCCCTCCAAATCAGTTCACAAATCAATTCCACAGAGATTTTAATTGCAACAGCAACGCTTACTGCACTGAATCCATTTAACATGTAACCAAATTGAATCATCCAGCAAACTTTCAATTAACATGCAGTTAATGAGCCACTGTCAGGCAAGTGTAAGGAGACCATGCTACACCTGAAATATCACCAGTCCAAAGCAATCGCCACATCTGTAGGACAGGTGAGAATAGGAAAGGAGAGAACTGCTGGAGAGCTCCAGATCCTCTTGCAGCAACTCACAAAGGCCAGTGCTTCAGAAAATCAAGCGCCGTTCCTTAGTGCAGTGCAGTGCCACGGGCATTACTCTGCATGGCACAATGGGAGAAGCACGTCTTCGGCTGGAGTTTCATTGCAAATAAAATCTACTTAGCCTCATCTTCAATTCAAGCAAAAAACTTAAGCTTTTGTTTAATTTGAGGTTATTAGGTTAAAAATAACCCATAGATTTGCAGCCTGGCAGGGCTGAGTGCTCGCTCTGGTAAGATCATTTTCCTTTCAAGCTCTCTAAGTGGTTAATTCAGGGGGAAAAAAACCTCACAACCCAGAAACTTGTTTCTCCTTCGCTGCAGAAGGCAAGGCTTTGGGAAAGCACATGTCCAGCAGAACTAGCCAAATTTAGTTTGAAACAAAAACACTGCATGCAGCGCTGAAATCTGACGCTGCACATCTGTCTTATTTTCAAAGCACATCTGTCAAAGCCCAAAACACTTGTGCTCTTAAATAAGATTTTAAGGCTTCTCTTTACGATCACAAGGAGTGGCTCCTTTGATCATCGTAGTAAATAACAAAGCAAAGCAAAACCAAATCATTTGGCCGTAGCAGTACTCAGGAGAGACTGAACCAACTTACTGGCTATGCTGAGCAGGGTGGGCAGGGGAGGGAGGTGGGGGAGCACCCCCAGCCCCGCTCTCAGGGCCTGCGGAGCCGGGAGTCTCCAGCCCCTCCTTGGTCCACTTGTGTGGCCAGGATGAAGGGGCACATTAGCTGTTGCCCCCGAGTCCCAGGTTGTTCTGTGTCCTTCAGACACTCCTTGATGCTTTCTGACTTGGTCAAAATCTATGTACCATGCTGTTTCAGCAAAGAGGACAAAGTCAAACAGACTGTGAGGTGGCAGGGGTTAGGTTTGGGCTTGGTCTTTGGACTGTTCGGTTTAGGTCTGTACTTGGGGAGGGAGGAAGGAGGAGGAAGAAGCAGGGAGACACACCACAGTCCTGTGTGCCCCAGTAAGCATGGGTATAAAGCCTGGGACTGAAAACCTAGAGGTGGCTAAAGTCCTTTTAGCCCTATTGCTTTAGGGCAGCCATCAAAGAAAAAGGGATTTTCCAGGTGGAAAAAGTAGCACAGGGTAAGAAAACGATGAAGGCATCTCTGAGGTGTGTCTAGGCCTGCAGTTGCCACAATGCTGAAGGCAGACGCTGTCAGCAGAACATATGAAAATGTGTAAGCTTATTACAAAACATAGATTCTAACATCTCACCATAGCATTTTGCTAAATTCAATTCCTCTGATGTCACAGAAATGATGTCTCACACAAACAGTACTGAACATACTAGGAACAATTTTAAAAGCTTACATCAGGAGCCTCAATAGCAATATTTGTGTTAATTGCTCAAGCTGAAATCTAGCAAAAAAACCCCAAACAAACCCCAAAACAAAACCACACGCCTACTCCCCTTCCCCAAGATTCGGACAGACAACCTCCTAACCTGCAGGCCAACTCATACTTCTCCACCAGCACAAAACACAGCCTCAGCTTTTCCCTAGCCCCGTCCTCTTGTCCACCAGGGACCCAACACTCCAGACAGCAACACCAGGCTGAAACGCTGCTGCCACATGCCATCCTCCCCAACGTGGGTGGTGGTCCAGGCTGGGCTGCAAGCAGGTAGCGAAAGCTGGGGGGAAGAAGGGATGCAGGCAAGAGCAAGAGTAGATGGTATGTGACCCAATAATATAGGCAGAGCCCTTTTAGAAAAATAGATTAAATTTATTTCTGCCTGCTCCCAGCCGCTGGCCCCAGCTAAAAGGGGGTACTAACAATCCTTTTAAATCACGGGTATAAAATACTGCTCTAACCAGTGCAGTGCAGGCAGTACTGTCACCAGAAACTTTTGAGATTTTATTATGGCCAGGTCAAAGCAAAAAGCCATGAATGGGATGCCTTTTGCATAATCTTCAGGGACTGTAACTCACATTTCCCATTGAAAGAGTCTTGGCTAAGCATGCTGTCACTTTTCATCCTACAGTCCCTGTCAGCTCCTCACATTTGTCTCAATTCCTTTGCTTCTTACCTAAAACAGCCACTTTTACCTGTTGCACTTAAGAGTAAGAAAGGTCCCTTTATTACCACATCCCTGAAGTGTCAGTTTTCTGTGTCACGGACACCTGGCCAACAGCTGAAGCAGACTGATTTTACAAGGTGTCCAGCCAGGAGGTGGCTGCTGATGCTGTCTTGTGCCTTCCTTTTGGCCATAGCTTCAAGTATGGCTGGCATCACAGACCACAGGAGAGCAAAGCAGGACAGCACAGAATGCTTAACTGTATGGGAAGCTGTGGTCTAGAAACACAGGAACACCCAGGGATTTGACCAGTTCTTCAGATATATATCTAATTGCCATCACTTAGTTACTTACCTTACACAGACAGATAAAAGTGACTCCCCTTCTCCCCACACACATATATCCCTCTTCTCTCTTTCTTCCCATCACATGCACCAGCTCCTCTTGTTTCCTCCCCAGGTCTGTTTATCCACAAAACTGAATTTCAGAACAGGGGGCAAAGCTGTTTTAATTCATGAGGCTTCCTATACAGTAAACCAGGCTACAAGCCTGAGGACAATGAAACCATGATTTCTATTCAGAAGAGCAGAACTGGCTAGAAATTGGCCTCTTTTCTGGCTAGCATTACAGCACTAGGAGTTGAGGGGAAAGGAGCAGATGTGATGTGTTTGATTTTTAGTAAACATTTGATAGTGATGTGCACTTTGAGATGAATGCTGTGGCTCAATTTGAAAACTGCCTGCAAATAAATCATGATAAAAGCAAAGGATAGCACTGGAAGAAGGTGCAATATTGCAAAGACCTGTATTATGTCTCATTTCACTTGGTATTTTCTTTAATGATCCATAAGAAAATCTAGACAGCATGCTAACTTAAATCTCCGGGAAATATCAGATTTGGAGGAGTTGCAAAAATAACGGGGACAGGGAAATAATGCACAGAGACTTAGAGAGAATACAAATGCAGTCTGAAAATAATCAAATGAGATTCATTCTGGAAAAAAAGCAGGCTAAGACAAGTGAAGGGAAACGATCCAAAAACACCCATGCAGTGGGAGGGCGAAATCTGGGAAGCAGCAACGTTGAAAGTAACAGATGTTACAAGAGACGGCAAGTTAAATACGAGTGTACTAGGTGAGGCTCTTCAGCTTAGCTTTTTCACAAATAAAAGTATCCATTATAAAAATAAAACTACCCCTCTGAAGAAGACACTTACATGATGGCCATGCCATTGTATTATTTTGTATAGCAATATATATATCTAAAAAACCCCCAAATATATATATATATACACCATAGTCATGGGCAGTATGTAAAAGCTCACAGTAAGCACAATACAACGGGACACCGCAGAGGAAAATGGCAAAAAGCAGGTTTGCAGCAGAAAATCAAGGTCTTTTATGCTGTGAAAGGAAGGTCCAACAAAAAGATTCCATGCCCCCAGAGTATCTGTGCAGGTTTGCAAATAGCAGACAAGTCAGAAGTACTTCAGAGAACTGCAAATTAAAAGTAACCAACCAGAAAAAAAAGATTAAAAGTTAAGTGTCCCTCACATGGCTGAGGGAGGATGGGAGGGTGACAGGCCAATGCCTACAGCCTCCCCAGGAGCACCAAGCTCCAAAAGAGAGAATTATGTCGTCCCGAGCACTAGAGTCTCATCACAGCAATCAGATAGAACTGCACACAGGAAAACTCACGATGAACAGAACCCGCCCCCCCCTCCCGATTTTGTGTATTTGCAGCTTGTGGAATAAATATCATGGGAAGAGGTGGAACACCACTGCTTGGACTGTAACACCTACATGGATAAAACACAGATTATCAACACATGATAAAAATTCATCTTTTTCACAAGCCAGAAAGCATGACTGACTTATTCCTTCCCTTCACTCTACCAGCACAGCAAACCAAAACCCCTCGTAAGCCAATACCCACACAGTACCACTGCACTGTAGATATATGCCGAAACCAGCCTGCCTTCCGTACTGCCTGCCTAAGGAAAGGACTCCTGGAGCAATCAAGGGTGAGCCTGTGACCCTCCTTAGCACCAGGTTTATCATCTGAGCATAGGTCACGCTGTTCAAAGGGAGCCAGTACCTGTTCTGCAGAGGATGATTTGTCTTACACCAGCCATGCCCCCTGTTCTGGCTGCCTGAGTGTCTAGTTGTTACACTCCACATGCTATCTGCCACCTCCCCTGCTTTCTGCTCTGGTGGTACGACTCAGCAGATCCCCAAAGTGGTGGCAAAGTGGGAGCAAGGTGAGAGAAAACTCCTACAAACTCTCTTAGGTTTTCTTACAGCACAAGGCCACGTGCCACAATGAGATACTGGGAAGAAAAAGTTCTGCTGTTTTGATACGAGATCCAGCTTCTCATCTGCAAAGCCTTACACATTGTTAGATGTTTTCAGACACTGCTACACCAGCTCCCCAATAACTCCAAAAAAGAGATGACCAGGGATTAGAATGGAGTACTCAGTACTGCAGGATGGGGCAGGCTAGCAGGTCAGAGGATGATACTGTAGGGTAGAAAGCACACAAACAACTTACACCCCTGCTTCCTCTCAGCCTAATTTTAGAATTGATGATTTAGTGGTTTTGGCTGAAGTCTGAGGTTTTTAGCAAGGCAGAAAGGCAACACAGCTCTTGAGATTGAGATGCTGGCTAATAGAGATGGTCTATCTGCCAGCCAGCTCACCCTGCCCTGCTGAGGCGTCACTTTGGCTACGTGAGAGGGAAAGGGGGTTACATCGTCCTGCGCCACAGCCCAGGCACCCCAAGAAGTCCTGCCTTCATCTGGTCACGAGCGAGGTGTTCCTGGTTTATACCACACTGATTTTCCTTATCACTTTTCAGCATTTTTTTCTCTCCTATTTTTGTTGTGGCTAGATGTTGGGGAGTTACCTTCTCACTTCAAACGCCATCAGCTATGGATTTCCAAAAACACTGTACTTCCACCCTCAGCAAATAAACCCAGATCATGGGTTTCCAATCAGAACTAGCAGCCCTTTGGTACAGTTTGCATTCATGGTCTCCATTCTCCTTTTCTACACCTAAACACTACAGTTCCTAAAATGACTTCTAATTGACTTTTTAATCTCACAGCCATCAATTTCAGGACAAGGATGCCTAATGGTGACTGTCAGCTTTCAGCCAAGTATTTCGTGGGAAAGGATGCTGACTATGAAAAAGCATCTCAGAAGCAGAGAGAGAAGAACTGCAGCTTTCTTTGTAGCCCTGTTTTTTGGGAGTAGGCCCAGGGAGGGGAAATTATTATTTGACCAAAGCAATTTTAAGGCTTTTAGGCATCTTAGAGTAATGAAATTTAGCTTTTTTCCTTCCACTCTCTTCTTTCCAAACAGAACTACTGCTATTGCCATAATGATTAAATGACTAAAGCTTGCAGCCCTAAATTGCACTTTTTTTTATGACCATGTTAGTTTTCGGCTGCCTTTCCTTGCACACTTGTTTTCAGGCTTCACTCTGTGCCTGGAACAACAATGTAGGGATTCACCCCAAAGTCCTGTTTGCTCCATTTCACCAACTTTACCCTCTGCAATTTCTAACTTTACCTGCAAGTTACTTTTTACTCTCACCATCCAACGCTTAAAGCAGGGCACCACCAGGCCCTTAGTGTGCAAACAGCTACAGGGCCCTGTCACGTTGTTCGCCTCCTTCCCCCTGCGGAACTGGGGGACCGTGCAGGGGATGAAGGCAGGACAGGCCAGCCCAGCCCACCGCTCCTCACGCTCGCTCCCCAGTCACCATTTGTCTAATCTCTCTGGCACTGCCCGGGAGGACACCTGCTGCTTGTAAAAACAAAACCCACTGAGCTCTTACAATCTGGCCAGCAAAAAACATGAATAGGCAACCATCAGACGGATTCAATAAAGTTTGTCCAGTTCTGGACTACACACATGTTGAGGGTTTTGAATTATTTTAGATTAGTATTATTATGATTGTTATTATCATCGGAGATACTGACTGCATCAGTTTTGCATTTTGGAAAGAATATGAAAAGTCACTGAACTGATTGGAAAAAAACACAAAAATTTTAGTTTATTAAATCTGAAACTTAACCTTTTGAGTGAAATCTGAGTCTGAGAACAGTTACAATATAGCACACAAAAGACCCCTTTCTACAAAGTATTCCCTAGCTCAGTAAAATTACAAATTCCTTTGCACAGCAGAAATGCTGTAGAGTTATGTCACACTTCAAGGATCTTTCTTTTTTTTTTCTTTTTAAAGAAAAGGGAGGCCTAGGACCATCCCCCATACTCAAAGCCACAGATGCAAAGGCCAGCAAGGTTATTGGAATTTCAAGCACAATCAGAGAATACGCACCAACAAAGTAACGGAGGAACTAGGTGGGCAAGGGTATCGGGTCCAAAATCTGCCAGGCTGAAGCGCACAGTGTTAGGTACCAGAGTCACGATGAAAAACAAGCCTCAGATTTCACAGTGAACTTTTTCTTTCCAGCTACTTGTGCACAATTTTTCCTTAAAGAGTATTTGACTTTGTCGTCATCTAGGGTACCGCTGCTACAAGCCTTCCAAACGCCAACTGGCTGCAAGAGCAGCTCTACGTGCAAATTACTCCACTCTCCCCTTGCGCAGTATCTTTTCATCACCCTCAGCTTTGCACAGGTGCACATCGAGTGTGACAAGCTTTGCACTGAAGCCCAAACACAAACTCTCTTCTAATGCCGGGTGCTTTGGAATCTCTCTCACAGGTATCAGACCTTCCAGAGTCAACACAGACTTTTTATTTGAGAGTGAGGAAAGGAAGGCATCCACAGCAGAGCACATAATGAAGTGAAAGTGCGTGTGTGGGTAAAATGGCTGCTGCTGGCAGCGTGCCACAGACATGACATTTCCAGTGTTCATCACGTCTCTCCATACCTCCTCAGTGGGATTTTTTTCATAAGTCATTACATACGTGGTGCACAGGAATTTGGGGCAGCAGCAGAGCTAGCAATGACTAACCAATCCTTTCACCTCTGTATTTCTCACAAAGGTGCATGAGGGCAAACTCTGCCCAGCAGCAGGGGACAAGCCCCATGAAACAACGTGTATTTATCTGCAGGTGAAGCTCTAGCTCCTGTTATCAGAGTATTTCCAAGTGTCTTTTTCACCCTTCATCCAAACCCACTTGACCCAAGGGTCGTTAAGACTTCAGTGGGGCTTTTGCCAGTTGAGAAGAAAGCTTGTCCTTTAAACAAAGAGCTGCAGGGAGGTGACAGACACTGGTTTGTCCAGCCTCGCACAGCAAGGCTGCAACTAATGTACCCAGTCCCCGCATGGTCGCTGCATTCTGCTCACATCCCCAACACAAGCCCTTCTGGGACTGGGGACTGGATTTCCTGGTCACATCCCACAGCCTCCCTTTGCTCTGTGAGCTTCAAGAACATCCCAAAGTCTTTCCACTTCACGCAGGGCTGCTCCAGCAACAGCCGGGCAAAGCACGGCACCAAGAAACCAAAGCGAATTGTCCACCTTACGCACAGCTTTTGTGCCTCTGTCTCCACCTCCCGAAACTTCAAACCTGCTTTTCTTTCTTTAGGAAACCTAACATCAAAGTGCACAAGGAAGATGCCAAAGAAAGAGTCCATCGCTCCCATTCACAGACCAAACCAGAGTGAAGGCACTAACATGCAGGCACTTTCACAGTCCCACGTCACCACCTGGATCCTGGAAGGTGGTGAGGGAATGCCAAGTACTTATCTATAAATTACGGATCAAATAGAGGGAGAGATGGATACGTACACAGGACCAATACAAAAACACTTGCAGGCACTGCTTGCCAAAATGAAAACTGTACAACTTGGCATTGCCTTAAATGTTGCTGCTCATAATATACTTAAAGAAAATTATGGGATATAAAACCCCTGGAATGCTCTGCAAAATTAGGAAGTGATTAGGCCAGATGATACCAATTTGACTCTAACACAGCTTTGTCGTAATTCCAGAGTTAATAGCAATACTGTATGAACTGGTCCAAAACCTAAGCAGAGTACTTGCAGTATGCTCTGTAGCTGCTAGGCATTTCTGCTTGTGTGGCCCTGCCTGCCAAGCGTGGTGCAGGTAGAAAGAAGAAAAAAGAAAGGGCATATGACCATTAACACAGCAGGACACATGATTAAATTTGAGAGGGTTGGATTTGAGTAGGGGCTGTTGTGGTTTTTTGTTTTGGGACATTTTTGTGGTTTTTTCCTAGTTTAAGGCATAGAAAGAGAAATGCAATTGGTTTTGATGCATCAAAACTACTTGTAGAGGAGATGGAAAATTATGACTCACCTTTGTCTTTCTGTGGGTTTTGGTTGGTTGGTTGGTTTGTTTTAAAAAGTGGCAGAGAGCCACTCCAAACACAGACCCAAACAGTTCTAACTCTTCCTGGAGATTTTCCCTTTTGTTCCAACAGTCAGATTTGCCACAATGCCTGCTCCAGAGCATCTTCTTGACCACCACCTGTTCCTCTTCCTTCAAGTACATTAAAGAGAAAGCCCATGTAAACCCCATACAGCTTAACATTTTTCATCCAACATTTCTTTTCTCCTATCATTTGTTAAGCATGGGTAGCATATTGCCATACATCATAAAGCCCTTTACTATAGCCGCTTAGTCTAAATCAGAGGGTACAGCTGTGCTGTAGGCTAACATTCTGCAGAAACACCTAAGCTACAGCCAGCAAACCCAGCATGGTAACAGAGGTAGCACAGCTATGGA
>NW_010296684.1:2028-3437 GCF_000700745.2 Antrostomus carolinensis | reverse complement strand
CTACCCCAGCCAGTGGGGCTCTGTTCACAGACTAAGTCAAGGATCTCTACTGTGCATTTCAGTCACATCACCTACAGTGGCACACCATGGAAAGGCAAATTTAGGTTATAAGTATTATGAGTAAACATTCACCGGTTATACAGTACTGGTCAGAAAACCTACTTCTTTGTGTTAATATTTTTTTTCAGGCTGTCAGAGGAAAGAGGACTTTGGAAAGAGAATGGAAGAAAATAGGTCTGAAATAGGAAAAGCAGAAGTCAGACCAAATCCAAGACATAATCTGGACAGACTGAACTATCACCACTGGAAACTGGATGCCCTGGCGAGGGGTGAGATTGCTGGATCACAGTTATCACCATTACGCAGTGCCACGACAGGACAGATGAGGGACTGAGCCCCGCAGGGTGTGGGGTTCTCTCAAGGTATATGAAGGCTCTAAGCTACCGATAGATCAGAAGTTGAACAGCTCTGCTCCAGATGGACCAAAGGGAATCAGGAAGGATGTGGGCAGCTTCTGGCCACTTGGCCAACGCCACTGACTCAGTATCAACTGCAGCTGAACAGCACCAAATGCACAGTGCACGTGTCACACAACCTGCAGCCCTGAGCCAAAGGCCTCAAGGGAGGAGGCTGGAGGTCCTGCCAGCCAGTCCCAGCTCTCCTCCACCCAGCCTCTGCCTCGCCATCGCAGCATTTGCTCCTCCTGAGTGTGCAGGGCAGTGGGATTCACAGGTTGGCTAATTGCTAGGTAAGTAGCCTTTCCTTTCCCCTTGCTCCTTTGTGTAGGAACAGAGGAAACGGTAACAATAACTATGGGAGGCACTTCCAGCAAAATAAATGGCCTTTCAGACCTGGCTTGAAACAACTCTGTGACAGCCTTTCGCAGATCACTAAAGACATGAGCCATTTACCGGCAACTTCCATAATCCCCTTGAAGAGCTAATAGACAAAGCAGGCTGGAACCTACCACCACCAGCACGACAGCAGAAAGGGCAGCTGCCCGCAGGCGAAATGCGCTAAAACGGATTTGGAGTTTTAGCATTTTCCAGACACTTTTCCTTTTGTACAGAGAAGTAAATTTGAGAGCTCGCGAGAGCAACAAAGTTTTCAGCTCACTTAAATTCTTATTTTTAAAGTCTTACTAATCTGGAAAATGAGTAAGGAAAAAATAATTTTTAATATTTAATTTAAAAGATGTAAGAACTTCCAGCATCTATTCATCTCTGGTGTGTAGGCTACCCATTTCAAAAAAGAGGAAGCCTTCTGTTTGGGAAGGAAGTCAGATGAGAATCATCCCACGGTGTATGATGTAGCTCAGAAAGGTCAGGAGACAAGAGGATGTCTCAAAGATGTATTGAAAAAAGAAGAATCAGCGGCAAATGTGTTTTACTGAATCTCTGAGATAATAG
>NW_010296684.1:0-1986 GCF_000700745.2 Antrostomus carolinensis | reverse complement strand
ATCAAATCCATCCAAAAAACAGCAATAGCAACACATCACTTTTAAAATAAGCTTCATAGACACCTAAATAGTAACTCTGCACCTGTGAGTCATGATTATTTATATCACATGCTCATTTTAATGAGAGCTATGTTAAAATGCTAAAACGTTATCAAATACTGAAATTAACTATTACATATACCGCATAGGAAGCTTCTCAACTTTTCCAATTAGCACCAAGATTTAAGCTTTAAATGCAAGCAGGAGAAGCAAAAGAAATGCTGAAAAACACTGCCACAGGCTGGCTTAATTTGGAACTTCTCCTTTTCAAAAGGACTAAAAAAAAAAAAAAAAACCCCAAAAAACCAACCCACACACACTCCCCCACAAAGGCTGGAAAGTACTTCAAAATTTTTTCCTTTCCACAGCCCTTGGTCTGTTATGTACCTTACAGGAAAGAAGGAACGTAGTTAAGGGGCAACTTACAAACTTGGTTTGATAGAAAAGAGCTTCTAGGGGGTACTCACAGCAGCCTGCAAACACCATTTTGGGCGAGGCTCAGTTAACCTCATTGTCGTCTTTTGCCTCCATATTGAGACCACACCCACAGAAAGCAGCATGAAAAATCCCCGTACCTACTGCAGGATTAACAAAGGAAGATTTTAAAATGTTGATGATCGGCTATCTATATGAGGTGTCCTTTAACAGAAAGATGCCTGACGCCTGCCACTTCAGTGCAAAGCTCTTCTCCTCAGACATGCAAACTTGGTGGGATGGAGGAGCACCCTACTGGGAACAAGGAACAAGCTGCATCAGTTCTTGGGCAAGGGCTGTGGCCTGGTGTATTTTTGCAAGAAGCAGTACTGACAACTCTCCTCCTGAGGAGCTTAAGTGTTAATTATTCCCCAGCATTCAGGTCTTACGGGGATCTGTTTTTTTGAAACTCAGGAAGGCCATCTGCTTTCCCAGCAGTGCACGACAGGTCTGGTCAGAGCAACTGCAGCAGGGTTAAAAAACGCACTGGGGAGGGACGAGGGGAACGGAGGTAACCAAACCACCTCCTCACCCCACTGCCCAGGCCATGTATCAGTTACAGACTCTCTTGTTATGCACACAGAACTCCACAGGAAAAAAAAATAAAATTGAAGGATTAAGTTACCAATAAAGACAGAGCTCCTCAGATCAGCTGTATCACTTACTTGCCATTTATCCACACCCATTTATCCCGTTACAAAAGGCGGGACACCCCCCATCCCAACCACAGCTGATTCCTTAAGACTACTTCCAGACAGAAATAAAACTTGCCTAAAGAAAAAAGGGATTAAGAAATTAATCTGGTTAACTCCTATTCTTAAATAGCAAAAAATCATACAGAAAAACAGATGTTTGCCCAGATATTTCCAAAAAGAGAGACATAAACAATCACATGGCATGTCCGTGTATGTGTCCCCCATGGCATCACACGAAGAAGTACTTACTACCACAACTACTCTGGCAAAGATACAGATTAGGCCAACGTCAGGAAAATAAATCATTTTGAAAATCCTCCTCAAAGTCTGAGTCATTTTAAATCTATTCACTAAGATGTATTTAATCCATGACTTAATCCACCCGCACACCTGATTAGACACAAGGTCCAGGCGATAACTAGTCACAGACACTGCACCAAGCTGACTGCAGTTTTATTTCTTTCATCAAAAGAAACACACAGCTCCCGAAGTGACTCAGAGCAGGTATGAGACAGGCGACGCAGCCAGCGGAGACACCCATCGCCTCCAATGCGGGAGCAGACTCCCAGCGCTAAGGTGTGCTCCACCTTGGCACCTTCACCTGCACGCAGGTAACGCTCTCGGTTAAAATCCCACCCTGCGAATTTATCCGCACATTTGCCCCTTCGCTGCCACAAACACACGCCGTAGTTCCCGTGTCCCAGAGCGCACAGCGGCAGCGGATTTGTACGGTACGCTGGCTACGAGAAAACGCCCGTTTTCGCTGTCCTTAAAGGCG
>NW_010296683.1:1017-3425 GCF_000700745.2 Antrostomus carolinensis | reverse complement strand
CGTGTGCCGCGGCCGCGGCAGGGCAGTGCCAAGCTGGAAACCCTCAGCCCGAGCTTAGAGAAGAGTCTTTAGGTGCTTCGCTCCCGTTGGGTTCAATGGGAGTTTGACACTCCAGCATCTTTCTGGATCTCAGCCTTAGGTTCCACTACCAAAGGCAAACGAGCAGGAGCAGCAGGCTGGCGCGGGGTCTGGAGCTGCTCATCTGGCAGTAACATTTCACAGCTTATTTGCCTAAAGCCAGTTCATTTTGTCCCTCTGGTAGCACTGGCTGCAGCGTGCTTTCTGCGGTTTTTTATTGAATGGAATGAACTTTTAGATGGCAAACACTGAATTGTGTACCATCAGGATGGTGCTCTAAATGAACATCTTTTCATATTACTTGTAGATGTTTATTTTTAAGCTGGCAAAGAGCAGATGGGCAACTCTCAACAAACACAGGGTAGTGGCAAGAGCAGCTGGACAATGCATTGGCTCATCTCAAAGGTTCGTAATTGGGACTTCAATATCAGAAGTCACTTAAAAATGGGAAGCAAATTCTTACTACAAACATCAAACAAATCTTCCTGTGTTTGTCGCTGGTGAAGTTCAGCAACCAGCTGTACTCATGGACATTCAGTCTATTTAGAATATTTACATTGACAGTTTGCAAAGAAAAGAAGAAACAGGACATGGGAATGACTCAGTAAGTACAGACTTCAGATGTAACATCTACTGAAAAATTAATTAAGTACCTACTTACCTACCTGTTTGACCCCAGGCCCATTAATCCCAGAGTGAAATCTCTGACAACCACATCTTGGTGTGGGCTTGGAGACCATTTGGAGAGGTCTTCCTTCTTGGTCCACACAGTCCCCTCACAAAGGGAGCCCCCATCCCACATGTGCACAGCAGCAATGTCTCCATGTGACTTTTATGTCCACTGGAGATTGACAGACCTAGGTCTCCACTGACTCCTGGCCACTAAATTCTGTGTGGCTGCCAACTATGCTCAGTCAGAGGAATTCCTCCTGGAAATGTGTATATTGAGGGAGTGTTAGATGGTGTGGGATTTTATACACTGTAGGATTAACCTTTACTCAGCCTGTATACTGGGGAGGAGGATTTAAGTGATGTCCTGGAAAATGTCCCCTGAAGATACTAATCTCTGTCCTTTCTTTCTTATTTCTCTTTAAGCCTTCTTCAGGAAATTGCTTGTGGTTTAAAGGTGAGATCTCTGATCTACCAGCAAATACTTCTCCCAGGGGCCCAAATTTGCATTTCACACACAAAGACCACTTTAGCCAGCTCAGGTGTCTGTCAAAGCACCAGTATGTAAACCAAGGTAAAGAAGAGATGCAGAGAACAGAGAAACGTGCTCCTGGAGCCACAGCAGATGGAAGAGCCTGTCTCCAGGACTCAGCAGGAGCTCTGAAAACTGGGATACAGCACTGGTGAAACAGTTTGAATGGCCGAAGAAACAATGATTTACCTGAATTAAAAATCGTTGAAGGTTAGATATGCCTTTTCTTGAGCAAAACTGTGTTATTGTTTGAATGGTTGGAATTTCTGAAGGTTGGATTTCTGATATAGACCAAATATAGCTTGAGTGGGAGCTTGGCTATTTATCACCCTGAGAATATACATCAGACCATGAGCTACCTCCAAACTGCTGGTTGTTGTAGGGTAATCATGAACGTGAAATGGGTTTATACGCTTCAAAACAGAGCAGCCGGTACTTAGCACAGCAGGCCAAAGAACATTTATTATCCCAAATCCTGCAACAAGCTGTAAAGTTTTCAGTTGGAGCTAAAACATATCTTTAGGCCTTCTCTTGATTTTTGGTAATTAGAATCTTCCCAAATATCTCTGAGCATTTTCGTTACTTCGTAAATTTTCCCCAAATAGTTTAGACAAATTATTTTCAGCAGATGGCTTGTTATGAATAGCTTGTGAATTTTTCACTTTGACATCTGTACTGTGTTTACTGGGTGGTTTAATCAGTTCCTGGGCTGAATGACTGAAATGTTTGCAAGGAAGGAAAAATGAACACAGGATACTAAATAAGAAACAGTGCATTTCAAGGACAAACAAATTCAGCTGACTGTGTTCACAAACACTTTCAGAGATTTCCAGCAGTCACTGACTACCCTGTGGATGCTGGATGCCATGATGTACGTATGCCTGCAAATCATCTCGCTCAGCCAAACGTGTGAACCTCTTCTCATTTTATAGCAGCCATGTTATGTAGTCAGAACTCACTGGCAGAATTTTTGCTCCAACAAGTTATATTTTAACCACATGCCCAATCCCGACTGTCTCGACACTGATGGGGAGGTATTGTTAAGCAGAGCTGCATGTCCAAACTGGCTACTTTTATCTCCTTGCTTTGTCTTTCTCAAAATAACATTGGAAGATAAGGTACACTCTTT
>NW_010296683.1:0-971 GCF_000700745.2 Antrostomus carolinensis | reverse complement strand
TCTTTCTTTGATCGCTAATCTCCGACTCTTGAATGGTGACCACAAAGGATAAGTATGCATTGAACAGAAGTCCTAATGGTCATCACATGATTACAGTTTCAAGGAATGGGAAAATTAAAACAGAAAGCAAAAAACCCAAACATGGGGGAGGCTGGAAAGGAGGTAAAAAAGGGCTGGTATAAGAAACTTCAAATATCTTCAACAGAGCAAAACCATAAAACAAACATATGCATTTGCTGATGAGAATTAGCATATTCTTGCTTTAGTGGTGTCCTTTTCTACCAAAAGTAGTTTAATTAGTAAGAAAATCACAGTAACAAAAGCCATCAAGATGATTAAGGGAGTGGAGCTGGGAAGGAGCTGGGTCTCTTTAGCTTGGAGAAGAGGAGACTGAGGGGTGACCTCATTAATGTTTATAAATATGTTAAGGGTGAATGTCAGGAGGATGGAGCCAGGCTCTTCTCAGTGATGCCCAATGGTAGGACAAGGGGCAATGGGTGTAGCTGGAACACAGGAGGTTCTGCTTAAACTTCAGAAGGAACTTCTTTACAGTGAGGGTGACAAAGCACTGGAACAGGCTGCCCAGGGAGGTTGTGGAGTCTCCTTCTCTGGAGACATTCAAAACCCGCCTGGACGCCTTCCTGTGTGATCTCATTTAGGTTCCTGCTCTGGCAGAGGGATTGGACTGGATGATCTTTCGAGGTTCCTTCCAATCCCCAACATTCTGTGATTCTGTGATTAAATAAAAACAGCGTTGAGGGGAGTGTTGTAAGGCTGCAGCACCAGTGGCAAAGCCATCTGCAGCAGCGCAGGCTGCACCGTGCTTCGGGCTCCAGCTGTGCCTTTTCTCACACCAGATGCTGCTGCACCCACCACCTCCGCTCACCCCCAAGTCCCTGGCATGTCTGGCAAGCTCTCCAGGAGCAGGCTTTGCCCCAGTCGGAGCTGAGCCAGGTGGATGCAGCCTGCAG
>NW_010296682.1:19039-19344 GCF_000700745.2 Antrostomus carolinensis | reverse complement strand
GCTCCTCCTGCTTGTTCCCCATGCTGCGTGCTCCCCAGAGCAGGAGCACTGCAGTCCCCAGCCGAAGGCAAGCCCCAGCACATGGCCCAGGTGTGCCGAGGAGGGCAAATATCTCCATCCCAGAGTCCTAGGCCCATGGAGGATGGGAATTAATTTGCTATCGTAAAAGGGATGGTGGCACTAGAAGTATACCTTTATGTACTTCCTTTGTGATTCAGGACAGGGCAGTGTGCTTGGAAGATGTATTAATCACTGCAAATCAGCTGGGTGCTTTGCCTTAACAATTTTATACAACAGATAGGGAA
>NW_010296682.1:0-19014 GCF_000700745.2 Antrostomus carolinensis | reverse complement strand
AACTGCATTTATCACAGCTAAAATGTTACTGGCCCTCAGAATGAAGACCACTAAAGCATTTGAATTATATATTTCCTGCATTAACACTTTTGTTATTTCCCTCTGAATTAAACTTCTTTTGAAAGCTAGAGCAAACACAAAGTAAATACAATTCATATTACAAGCATGAAGTGGCTGCGGGAGAAAGAATGCACATCTCCTGGTCTTTAAAGTAATCTTAAATTTTTAAGAGGTATTATAGACAGTTTACAAGAGCTGGGCAACAGCAGATCCAACTTGGCAAGGGAAGCAGGCCTCCTTGAGAAACCTCTGTGCGTGGCCTGATGAAAATGAGCTCAGATTTGGCCAAGTGATGAGCTTTTGAGAGTAGTATTTTGGATATATGTGACTTTATTAAAAAAATAATTTCATATATATATTAAAAAAAAAAAAAAAACCAAAGGCATTCAGAGTGAATATAAGCTGTTCTCTACATGCATGACCAGCTAACTGACAGGCAGGTTGAATGTTCACGTCCTCTGAGGTACATGCTGAATGAGCCATATTCTTCCTTTATTCACTGCTTAATAAAAAGCACATAAAGAGCCATATCGCTCTGCCTGGACTCCTGCAATGATTTAAAAATAAGGTTAAGCAAGCATGAGGGGAGCACTGTGATGGTTTAGAGGTTGCTACAGACCCAGAAATCTCAGAAGGCCCTGCTGTTTTCTCTCCAAATCTGCTAAATGTAAACCTGAAGTCACCCCATACTAAGGCAGCAGGAAGTGAGAAATTTCCTCTTCTTTAAAAGCAGAAAATACCAGGAATGCCTTTTAATGCCCAAAATCTGGCCTCAAGATCACAGATTGCAGGATTCAAGCATGAACGCAGTCACTATCTGGGTCATCCTTGTGGATTACTGAAATTGCCAAATGTAGACGGCTTCAATAGCTTTGTGCTAAAAAGACACTTTTTTTCACAGTTCAGTGCTGGGTGTACTAGAATATGACTTAATCTTTGTGAGAATCATTCTGTATCGCTGTGCTCTTGATTATGTAGTTTGTCAAGATGTACTTCTTAAGGAAAAGCAGGCACTCAGTACAGCTTCTCACATCAAAGAGTTCAGTTCCTGACGCACGCACTGATTTTGTATCAGCTAAAGGTGACAAAAAAGTGATACTTCCCACTTTTGTGCTCAGTTTGAAGTGTCCAAGCTGGTCACTTTGCAGCTGACTGGTTTTCAGTGGCCAGGCTGCAGATGTCATCTGCATGGAGGAATAAGAGGGGAGGGATGCTTCCCGTGGGGACGTGCTCTGGGAAGGAGGTTTCGAAGATGTTGGACTCCTCTACATGTGACCACTTAAGGCTGCTGGGATTTTGTTGTTCCTAATGACTCCTTGGGCACCCACAACCCTGATTACATATTTTTGCATTTTTGAGTGCCGTGTCCTTTTCTCGTAGCAGGAAAGGAACTGATCCCATCTCCTTTCCAACACATGACAACACCTGGCAGTTCTAGGGCTCAGAAAAAGATGGAGAATCAATACATTTGGAGATCATTCCCCTAACTGACCCCAGGCTTTCATACACATCCTGACCAAGCAAGCTGCAATGGAAATTAAATACTAAAGGATAGGATGCTTACTGTGTTTTATTTTCATAGATCTCAAAGAACTTTCCACAGATGGGTAAGCGTTATCTCCATTTCACTGAGAATGTGGCTCTGGGGCACTTGGAGACTAAGTGGGCAATCCAAAGCATTAGTGGCTATTATTACTATTTGTTTTCATATTGTACCACCGTCAATGGAGACCCATTCCTGGATCAGTTCCCTAGTCACTGCAGTTACAAAACTGAATGACAGTTCATGCACAAAGGAGCTCATAACCCAAGTAACGACATGTTTTAACAGCAAATGTATTCAGACAAGCCTTCTGTCTTTTCTGGTTAGCCAGGAAATGAGGCTTCTTTCCCTCTGTCAAAGGCCTAGCAGGAGTCATCCTTCATTTGGACACATCCATAACAAACAGCTCTCCCTGAGATTGACCACAGAGAGTACAGCAAAAAATTAACCCGGCTGCCCCAATGAAACCTAGTTTGGGGTGCATGGAAGCAGAGGCATAGCATCAATCTGCTGTGCTCCTCACCACTGGGGATGTCGGTGATGATCTTTTGAGCTCTAAACATTGAACTACCTCAGGCTCACCTCTGCTTTCACCTGTCTAGCCATGATCAGGATAGAACAGGGAAAAGCAAAAGGAAAGTTATCAACAGTGTCTGCAAACAGCAGTGTATTGTTTGTCTGGAAGTTAGCAGTAAAACTCTTAATATGAGTAGATATGCATATAAGTGCGGGTGGAATGATATCTCAACATATGTGTGTATTGTGCCAGAAAGAGAGACAAAAAAGGAATCCCAGGTGGCTTTGAAATTACAGAGTGTGTGATGGTAGAAGGTTTCAAATTCCTGTGTAAAATACTTCACATCCTGAACAAAACTGTGTCTAAAAATAGACCCATACAAGATACATGATGGCATTGCTCTATGTGAGTTCACGTGCATTTGACAAACATGAGAATCACCAAGTAAACTATAGGTTTCATGCAAGATGCTCACAGTCATTTAGTTTTTGTGACTGATCCAAGTTCAGTTCTTACCCTGGAAGAGAAAACACTGATAGATCACAGAGCAAAGCAATTGTTTCAATATAGTAAATGGAATTCAAACACTAAAATAAGATGGAAGACCTATTTTCCAGAACTGTAGGCACACCTAATTAGAGCTCTCGGCTGCAGACTCCAGAGAATCTAAATGAATGGGGAATGATATATTACTAGAGGAAGTAAAATAATCTGAGCAGGAAGACAAGGGATAATTTTGTTTTAATAGATTACTTAAAAATATGTAAAGTTTATAACGATAGTTAAATTATCTGAAATCCTACCAGTGCAACCAGAAACATTTGAGCACGTTGCTGTCCTCTCAGGTACTATAAAATCACAGTGTTGCTAAATAATATTATAACTTCCCATATGTAAGCCAGCTGGTTAGCACAATTGTTTTAAAGTGCGTGTGACCATACTTTGCTATGGTATGACAAGCTTGCAGTATCTGATGGATGAGAGCTGCAGACCTGCATGCCACCAACCAGTGCAACAAAATATTTTCAGATTTTGAACGGACATTATTTTTGCCCACAGCTTATTGAGAGCACTATAAAATAGTAAAGGATCTATCAACAGTAACACTATACTTATGGTTGTGACATAGCTCTCCTGCCAGGTGACATTGCTACTGAGACTTGGTTCTTGTAAATGCAAATGGAGGCTGTTCATGACTTAAAGTGTTCATAAAACACTGGGTAAAGGAGACAAAGAAAATATGAATACCCTTTTGACAGATGAGGAAGAGGATAGAGAGATTAAGAACATCCCTACCAGAATAACATGAGGGATATTCACGCTAATGGCAAAAAAGTCCACACACCTACACAGCAAAGTTGGGCATCAGTCAAAGGTAACAAGCATGGGTGCCAGAAGCAGGATGGCTGTGTTGGTATGGTCCCAAACTGGGCTCCATTGGGCAGCACTACCATACTGACACTGGCCAGCACAAGGGCCTTTTCACCAAGCTACACTGGGCAATGCAGACGTCTTCTAAATAATTTGCCCAATGGGAATAAATCCCAGAGCACTGAGGCTTTGATGCCTTTAAAACAAGAGAAGACTTTTCACAATTATCTGCTTAATTTTGATGGGCACCTTGCTCATCTTTATCCTGCTATCTTTTTTATGTCTGCCTTCTCCAGCATTGCAGCAGTAACATCTGAACATGTGGGCTGTTTTCAACCAAGCATGGACAGAAGTTCAAAAGAGATATGAAAATGTCTACATTTACACACAAATAGAAGAGCAACCCCCTAAGTGCCTTCTGCTGAGGACCACAACATGAATTCAGCCCTAGGATTAGGTGCTGCAGGAACCAGGGCTTTGTGTTTCACTGAGCACAGAATGACTTATGTGTTACTCCAGCAAAATTCAGAGGGCTGCTGTAGGAGAGATATCTACCATAGCTGCCTTATGAGTCTTCTCCATCTTAGCTTCCCTGACCTTTTAGATATGCAGTAAAGGCAAGAAACAACTATCAGCCAGGACAATGTGGATAATGTTACAAGGTGCAAGTAGCAATGCAAAGAATAGCTAGCTTGAAATCAATCTGAAGTAAAAGTCTGACACAAAAAACATGATATGGTTTAGTAGTGGATAGGTACGGTTGGACTCGATGATCTCAAAGGTCTTTTCCAACCAAATAATTCTATGATTCTATGATTTCTCCTGACAGGCAGCTAGCACTCACAGTGGATGGAGTGCTGTCACACAAATAATTAAGAGGAAAGACATTTGCAATAGAAGGAAGAGGAAAGTAAGTAGATGGAGCTTTAGTCCATTTTAGAGGGATGACCTAAATAAAAAGAAAAAAAGGAAGGTAAATTAAGCTGAAGCTAACATCTAAGGGAGAAATGCTGACACTGATCTATAATTAATAGACTAATACCTTTTAAAGCCAAGGAAGACCAAATAATCATCTAATGTGATGTCCTGCATTAGAGCTGTGGGGAGGACAGGATTTTGAGATTTTTGACATTCGCCTTTTTTCTAGTTAAGACCTAAAGCTGACTACGTGAAAATTCTCTGTGAGAGAAAATGCTGAAAAGGTTTGTCTGAACTCAAGAAAATGGATGAAAAGAGATAAAATAATAAAATAGTGGAAATTTGGTTTGATTCATCAATTTTATTAGGAAAAAAAACCAACATATGACACCATAGAAGGTAGCATGAAATGATTTGCAGAATGATAAACTGATATTTGGTTTTGAAAACATTAAAATAATAAATTCAGAATTATGGGAGGTCTTTTCCCTGTCAGAGAATATGTATGAAATGAGCTTATTTGCAGAGTACTTTGATTCTTACAAAAATAAATTTTCCCATTAAAAAGGTGCTCCTTGGATTCTTCTTGACCCACCTCTTTCCCACATAGGTGAGGTTAGAGAATCCTGCCCAAATTTCATAACTTCCAGCTTTGCAAAGTTAGTCTTTTAAAAAAGATATCTGATCAGGGCAGAAAAGCATCAAGGGATAAGGATTTTTTCATATTCTCAGAATGGCACTGAAAGATTATGAAGTTCTTAGGAAGCAATCCAGGGCATCAAATAGATTAAAAAAAAAAAAAAAAAAAAAGACAAAAAAAGGGGCAAAAGTTGTATCCAACTTCTACAGGCTTTTCAAGGGGAGAAAAGATCTTGTAGAGGAGGTCTCATGCAGAAGGAAGCAGGCCTTGTCCCAAGGATAGCACACGGTGATTTCTCCCAGGTGGTTGAAAAGATGGTAGACCACAGCAAGGACTTCCAGTGGAAATGGTTTTGCTAATGGCGGCTGTACACTTTGTTGTTTCCAAGGTTATGCCACTATCAGTCATGAAATATAGCCTCAAGATGGTACAGAATTCCTGGAAGTTGTGGGTTTGGTTTTTCCCCGCCCTCTGTCAAAGACTGGTAGCAATAACCCATCCACAAAGTTATGGAGGTAACTGATGGATGTGAGTGCTGTTGAATCCTCAGAGAAAGCTGAAGCAGCAGGTGGTGGCATGAAGGGTCAAGAATCACAACACTTCATGTCAGGTCATCTAAGGACCTGTTGTGTGAACAGGACACCTCATTCATAGCAGCAAAGCTAAAATAAACCAATCTGGTTTACACTGCATGTAAACAAGTGAGGAGCTTCCACACTGGTACTTTCTGCACTACAGAGGAAAATAAGGGAGGGGTTTTTAACTCCTAATTCTCTTGAATGAGATCATGGTTACATACTCAACTGTGCATCTTGCCTACACAGGATTTTCTGTAGATCTGGGAAGAGTATATCCCCTTTAAATGGTTTTTGCATTCAGTCACTTTTCCAGGTTGCTTAATACAATAACAGAGTAACCAATTAAAAAAAAAGAAAAAAGGAAAATGCAAAAAATGACATTTGCACATTGGAGAATTTAGAGGAGGGAAGGATTCTCTAGAGTTTCTCTATTTGACCCATTCTATAATTAACTGCAGTATAAAATGTGTTCCAAAATAATTGCAATCAGGTTAGAAAATGTCAGTTGCTCATCTGTGCATCCTAAAGAAGTATCTGGGTTGTGCTTTTAAAGCTACATGAAAAGAAACTCATCTAGAACTTTTTGCAATTCAAAATATTTAGCTGAATGACAAGAAAACTAATCCTTGGTTTATTATTAGACATGAAAAAAGATTTCTAAACATCCTGGATGTTCATATTTTACTTCTGCTCTTTTAATGCAGTGCTACTCTGAAAAATGACTTTGTCAAAAACGTAGCTGAAGCTTTTAAAAGTGAGAAGTGGTTGTGGAGACACAGCACAGAATGCCTTGTAGACGTCTAATGTTTGGAGATGCATGCTCTGCTCTTTCTCATTTCCACACCCTTTGAGGATGGCATCAAATTTGATGTCCAAAAATTGAGGTGTTCAGAATCATTAGTCTCTCCTGAAAATCTGAGCCAGCTTCTCCTTGCTCAGTGTGTCTGTCCTTGGTGCATAATCAGTTAAAATTAGAGGCTTATTTCAGACCCTGAAATAAGTTTTACTGTTCCTATTCTCTCCAGAGCATCAACAAAGCAGTGGAAGAGTGCAGTGGGTGCATTGGCTTTTTGTGTATGCATTATGTATTGAGCACACTGCAAAACAGATGAACTATTTCTGCTTTTGACTGTGGAGACACCAGCTTCCACACATCAGCAGAAGAATTGCTAGGCTCCTGGCTGATACCTCTGTGAAAATTTGCTGACAATGGCATTAATTTGCCTCAGAACCCAAAGGCCATACTAAACCACAGGACCAGTAGTTCCCATCCCTAGAGAGATATGGATAGCAACAGCCTCTCTTCCCAGCTCTGAAAGTCAGGGCAAGGAAGCTAAAAAGTGTGATTGTCGAGGAAAGCAGGGGGTGTCCCTGACCTTAGGTGGAGGGAACCAGCATCCTAGGACATACCACCCATCATATTCACAAGGCAATTAGAAGCAGTCCTACAGGAAATTAATTACTCACAAGGATGTGTAAAAAGGAACAAACAGATGATTCACCAAGAACAGACTGCTGCAAGACAAGTAACTAAGGAAGAGGAACCCTTTTACTTTTAAAGAGAGCACTTTTGATGCAGGATTAGTAAGATACAATAAACATAGCACTCCAGAGCGATATTTTGACAGAGCAAATTTTTGGAACGAAATCACATGCTAAGTGTCATGCTTAAGCGGATGCTGGGTGAAATCAAATTAGAGCTGGATTAAAATGATGCTTTGAAACTATTTTGGTGGTTCTTATTGATTAGGAAATGTAATTTTATATGACAATATTATGTATAATCAAAATGCAGTCATAAAGAAAAAGGTTGAGATAGTACTGAGAAATGACCTTTTATCTTTACAGTAGTTAGCAAAGAAGACTAAAAAGAGTAAAACTAAGCATCTTTTCCCAAGCCTGAATAACGACTTTCCCTTAATTTTATGTTAGCAAAATTAAGATAATTTATTCAAACCATCAAGAGCCGTACACCCCTTCCCTCTTCTGTGTATATTTCTATTGATATAGCTGTGGAATTTCATGCTACTATCTCAAATATTTTCATGATTTCATTTTAGTAGAGAGGTGCTAAATTGTGATTCATCACATCTTGTACTGAACAGTCATGTGCTGAATGTATTTGGCTTAATTTTATTAATTTTGAATAATGAACACCCTAAATCTGGAAGATTTCCCAGGTTACAAATCCACCTAATAGGCGCCTCAGTGAAGACAGCTCTGATTTGCAGAGACACAATGGGAACAGCATCACATAGGATGGATCCCTGTGCAACCCCTTTCTGTATCTGCACTCACATACCCAGAATTTCAGCTGGCATTTCATAGATTATATTTACTCGCTGAGGAGGCGAAGGCATGTTCTCTGGCCAGGGAGTCCCAGGAGTTAACCCATTACAGGAAAAACTGATGGGAAAAACACAGGCAATGGAACATGCTATTGGATTCAAACAAGGGTAAAGAGGTGGTTCAAATTGGCCTGAGAAAGATCGTCCACCATAGGCAGAACCAGTCGTTTTCACAGATTGCTAGTGAAAGAAAGGTCACAGAGCAAAACTACTGGTGAAAATGAATTCTGAACTTTCAGGAACTGTTCATCTAGATGGGTTCTACTCTATTCCCTCAAGTAGTATGAAAACATCTCAATCAGTAAGATAAAAATGTTTAATTTTGATAATAGCTGAACTACATCATTTATTATCAAAATTATATGCTGGATACATGTAATAAAGGAGGTGTGTAAATTCAAAATTATCATGCATATTTTATTATGCCATGCAAGCTGAAATTAACAGAACTGGAAAAGCAGAAACAAAACACATTCACATTATTGAAGTGAAACATTCATGCCTTATCAAAACAAAACAAGAAAATAGAAATGGTTCATTTAAACATTTTCCTGTCAAAAAAAAAATTTGAAATTGACATCCTCTCATGAACTATTTTGATTTTGAAAATGCTTCTTTCTCTGCCGGGAAAAAGTGTTCTGCAAAATAAGTCTGCCTGCTCTCATTGCCAGATGCGTGCGATGCAGCATTGATTACAATGTTTTCTAAAATGAAGATCAGTCCTGATGGATATGACTTGTTCCAAGCCTCTCTATTCTTATTTGGAGATGTAGGCTGAGGTGCTACCAGTGTCCTTGGAAGAGGTGATCCTTAAAATGGTGTATCTGGACTAATCAGGCTGTGCACCCAGCAGGTCTTTGCACGTAGTACAAGAAAGGATCTGAGCATAATGCAATGGTAAATTAAAATGACTGCAGGTTAAACCGCAGTTTTAACTGTCTGAAACTACCTGACATTAGTGAGCAGAATATTTTAACATCCAGTCTGAAACACACTGCTTTCCAGTTGTGCAAAAGCTGGAGGGGCTGGTTCAAAGTCTTTGTTCTGTTAGTTTCTGTTTCCTGACTTGGAAGGACTTTGTCCCCTAAGAAAAAACATTATAAACATGCATGTTTTTATGTGATGCTTGTTCAGCCTGTTGCTCCCTTGAAACTGGTCTTCCCCAGTCACGTCCTACCAGCCTGGTTTCCCCCTCCCCTTGGCCCATTAGCACCAGTTGATAACTATACCTGCTCAAACACTCAGGCTGAATGTCTGAGAGAAAAAGTCGCTTTTCTTCCCCCAAGGGTAAATTTCTCCCAAATTCTTCCAGAGAAACAAAGTTGACTCAATTAAAATAAGTAGGAGTGCATCTGACAGCTCTTTGTATGAGCTCCATAAATTAGTTTATTTCACATCACTTAGTGCACTTCAGGAATGGGAAAGACGAATATGCTTTCCTATCCCTCTGAGGGGGCTTGTAGCTATAATTAAGAGGGTATTATTGCTGAAGTCTAATTACATTCTTTAAAGTGTGCTGACAAGAGCATGGGAAGAACTGTTTGGAAACTTGATTCCACCACTGGCTCTTTTATCCACCTTAAAACCAGCCACCAAACAAACAAAATCTGAGGAAAGCAGATCTCACACGATAGCATTTTTACTGTTCTTCCCAGCAGGAAATGCAATGGGAGAGAGGAGCAGAGAAGAAGTAGGCAGAATTTTAGATGTATTTTTGTGTAATTTAAGTTTTCTTTTTTGGTGGAGTTTTGTTTGTTTGTTGGGGTTTTTTTTTCCCCAGTTAAAGAGCTTTTTCATTTTAGTAACAGTGGTTTATATTTGTACAACACTCTCAGTAGGGACTAGCTGGGTTCATTGCTTGCTGATCCTCATCTGATTACTCACACTGAAGGCTGCTTTGACCCCTCTTTCATGTCCACTAGTGTGATCGGACTGTGATCAGTTTGAGACCAGAGCACCATGTCTCCTTGATGTCCTAAAGCATGTAGCATATGAAGACCTCACTCTGACTGAGGTTTCCAGGAACTATCAGAGTACGTAAGTAATTTGCACAGCATTTGCCATCCAAATGGATGGTATTCTGTGTGTTCATTTGCTTGAACACTGATTCTTTGCACACATTTTTCTCAGGTGTACCCAGGGAGTGTACTGCAGCTTACATATTTTTCCCCCCTTTTTTTTTTCTTTTTTTTTTTTTTTGGTAATGAAATGTTTCTTTGACCTTTAAAGACTAATGAAGGCAGGTGACAATGTGCACAAAATGTTTGTCTTAATTGTTTTGGGTGATGTGGTTTTACTATGAAACTTCTTTCAGAAGCTTAATTACTCCCAGTGCTGCATTTACAGCAAAGGGAAGGTATCAAATGAGACAATGAAGGGAGTTCAGTAGTTTTGATCTTATTTTCTGAAATCAGGCGATCTCACACTCTTGCCATTTATTAATACAGATCATTTCCTCCCATTTCTCACAATTGAATTGAGTCGCTGTTTGCATGCTGATGGAGAAAGTAAGTGGGGAGCTCTGTTTGTCACCGCCTGATAATGGATGAGAGCTGTTCATTCAGAGGCAGGCGGTTCCTCTGGAGGCCCTGTGATTTGCCAGAATATATTACATTTTTCCAAGATTATTGCACAGCAGATGATTAATATTGCATGCTCAAATGGCCTTTTCAAGGACTGAGCGGGGAGTGAGGGGGGACTAAGGGAGAGCCTCAGAAGACTAATTTCCTATCTGCACGTTGTGATAGAAATGCATAATTGCAAACAGCGTTTTGTAACTTACCAGTATAAAAAAGGAAAGCCACTGAGCAATATGTAGCCAGAGAGAATAGGCCTTCAATTGACAAAACCAGTAAAGCCCTATTGAAATCAATGTGGTTCCACTGGTTTGCATCAGCAAAGAACTTAGCACAGAAAGTTTACTAGGGAGATGCAGCAGGGAACTACCATAGGTAAAGCAAAGGTTTTAGCAGGATGGGGAAATATAGTCCCTAAATCAAGGCCAGCTTGTGGTGTGGACTCTACAGGAGTAAGCAGCTGGAAGAAGGCTGCCTAGAAAAGTCAGATGCTGTCTGCTTTGCAGTAACAAAGGAGTGTGCTGCATCTCAGTCTAAGTGGGAGAGGTGAAGAAGAGCTGGTAGCTCTCTGCCATGGGCTGTATGGAGTGGACAGAGGACTTTAGTTGGTTTAGGATGGATGGAAATGTATCAGAGATGTGCCTAAGACTACATCGGCCTTTGTAGTCTGCAAAACCCATAGTGAGAGAATGTAATAACTCTGAAAATGCTTTAGTAGAGTTGAGAAATGTAGGTTTAAGAGGGGGTTGTATGGACCATTTCTCTGCCTCTCTGATGCAGCTCAGATCATGTTTTTGCAGTGTTGGAAAACAAAGCTTTGTGTAAATGCCCCCACATGACTAAGCTGGGTTTGGTGGGACCTTGGGTGGGCTCTGCGCTCTTTATGGCTAGAGCAGCAACATTTTTGTAGCATGTCTTCTACCTTTCAGGCACAAGAATTTGAAACAAATTCAGATGTGAGCCTAAATAACATGCAAAAATGTCTAAACTGATTTACCTCCCCCTTTTTTAGCCTTTCCAGAAGCTGTGCTTTGAGCACTTTTTGGCTAGCTGCATATATCATGACTCAAAATGCAAGGAGCACATCCAAACTAGAACTGCCTCCCTTCTTTCCACTTTCAAGTCCTCCCAGCTGTGCCAGCTGCAGACTGGTTGTGCTGTTCCTGCGATGCACAAGTTTTTGATGCTACCTTGTTTTTGGCACTGATTTTTATGTGCATTTGTCTTCTACTTCTTCCACTCCCTTAAATATGCATAGTGCTCCAATCAAAGTTCCCTCTAGGATAATATCAACAATGTTTTCCTAACTAACTGTCAGAGGGAGAAAGGCGGGGAGGGGGGGGAAGGAGGGGTTGCTCACTGTGCTGGTGGACACTTGGATATTCTACAAACAAATACAAAGGCTGCACACATGTTTATTATCCTTCAGAGATCAGCCAAAATCACACTGAATGGATTCATCCATGCCTAGATGAATGTCTATTATTTCCTTACCAATTCCCTCCTGTCCAGGTAGGGTCTGGTAACATCTAAGCATCTTCATTTATTATTCACGTGTGCTGCCAGCTCTGAGCTGAATGTAAGGCCAGGGAAAGTAGTTCAGTTCTCAGACTTCTTGCTCCTGGCTTCTCAAGTGTGAGTTGAATAAAGGCTGAGTTCACTCTCAACTGTGCAAGCAGATTCCTGTCAGGACTTTTGTTTGTCCAATTTTGTATCCACGTCACACTAAGTGTATTTCTATAACAATCTGCCTAAATGTGATTCATAACCCCCAAGGCTTCATCAAAGCAGGTTACCTAAAGCAAAAAAGGATTCTCAAATATTTTTGTCAAAGAAATGTGGTGAGGCCACTATACTTATGAGGAGACTTTCTGTGGGGGTTAGTTTTTGGGTTTTTTTTTTAAATTAAATCTTATTTTTTTTAATGTTGTGAATCCAATTTTGTCACAGAACTATTGGTCTGGAATTTCATCTTTTTTGTATTAGATGCTTAGATTATTTATTTGTTTATTGTCCCAGGAAGGATGTAAAAAACTTAAGACACTACCAAAAACACCTAAGAAACCAGTTGTAGCATATGATCACTGAACATTAAAAGTGGAGAAATCCATGTACCCTGGGGCCCTTGGCTTCCTGATAGTGTTTCTGTATAGCTAAGCTTGAAAAGGATATTTTTCTGGTTTTTACAAATCCACGTGCATAAATTGATCACTCTGAGACCGCTGTGTTACATCAGGAGTAGGACTGTAATCTGGGAGCAATGTTGGCTTACTTCCTCACCATCAATTATCTGGCAAATATTTGCGAACAGTGAACACTTTCAATAGACTTTAGATAGGTGAATGGGGGTGGAAAAGGTCATGTTCCAGGTGATTTATCTGTAGGAAATAATTCAGCTTCTTCTTAAAACCACTTCTGCATCTGGTCCTTTGATTGTCAAACTATTCATTCTTTCTAATGCAACAGAGAAATGCTTATTTTAAGAAACAAAATAAAGAGCTGCTACAGTACAGCAGAAGGCAGATAATTTAAACATGGAAAAGCTGTGATGTCATGGGAGATGTACAGAAGCATTCCTTTGTTCCTTTGTCCTTCTCTCCATTGTGGGAACAAGCCAAGCATTAATAGCAAATGTGTTAATTCAGTTTCCAAGTTAGCTATTTGGGAAAAAGTTTTGCACAATTGGGTGGCTGCCCCAAAATTAGGATTAAGTCAAAGAGATATTACAGTAAAGGGGAAGGGGATCATAACACAACTTCCATGGTGGGTCTGTTCTGTGCAGATCAATAAAGAGGATTCATTGGTGTCTGATCACTGTCAGTATAGCATGAGGAATAAGTGCAGGTCATCTTCCAAACAATTCTAGCAAACTGTTTGTGAACAGCACACATTATTTTGTACAGTATTTACATAGTTTGATGGAGTTTTAAAAGATCAGAATCCAAGCAGTGTACACTTCGGATCTGAGAACTACATGCAATTGTTTTGCTGCATTCTTAATTGCGTCTTCAAAACGGTGGAGTTTTTTTCTTCATTTTTTTTTTTAACTATGAGATTTTCGGAGATGAGAAGTGCCCCTTTTAAAATTTCTGAGTTGCAATGGGGACAACAGACCCCACAACTTATCTGGCAAGAATGCCTTTAAACCTCTGTCCTCTGTTTACAGAGGAAGTGTTGTAGATGGAGTAAATGTTCATCACCCCAATACTAATGAAGTTGGATAGCATTTGTTTCAGAATTATAGGAAAAGAAGGCAAGGGAGGGTACTAGTGGATAATGAAAGACTAAGGTCTGATTTTTGGTGTCTCAGGCTGTTACCCCTAGAGGGAAAGACTCAAGCTAGGCAACCACCAGAGGACAGAGACACACATACTGAGTTAGAGTATAAAAGCATGAACTACTTCAAAGAGCAGGTGTGCAGTGTCCTGTGTTTGCTGTGACTGATCAGGCCATCCAAGAGTTGAGTACACATTGTCTTTTAAAAGCTGATTATGGGATGTGTTGTCCTTGATCAAGTCCAGCACGGAGGGCACTGCATACAGCAAAATCCCACTCAGTTCTCTCAAGTTGTTTCTATCTTTTTTCCCTGGGTCTAAAACATTTGGTGTATGAGCTAGTAATGAATCAGCAGCTCACATAGATAGGATGTTAGCTCATATTCACTCTTGCCAATAATCATTATCCCTGTAATTGATTTAATTCAGCACAGTCTATGCATAGACTACACCACCAGCTCAGAGAAGTCTGCCATGAAGCCTCTATAGCAGGTCAGACAAGCCCCTGAGTTATCCCAGCAGGTCTAATAAGAAGATACAGTGGTGGAAAGGACATGCTGCATCATTCATTCCCTTTCCAGACATCCCCCACCCCCATGGGTTTCTGCCATGGTCAGAACACAGACTGCACATAGGCAGTTTGTGTTGGTCTTTCTCTGCTAAGCTATTTTTCAAGCAGAAATGAAAATGTGTGCTTTTATTACTAGTTTCTCATCACTTGTTGCTTGCTGTTAGGAAATCAATTAGTGGGATTTCAGCTGTTTATAATATCTGATCATTAAGGTCATTGACAAATTAACAGTTCATTTCAGCTGTAGGGTGTTGATTATGTTACTTTGATAACTATGAGAGCAAAAGGCTGCTTTTCAGGAAATAGAGGCTGGCTCCTTGTGTGAGCTTTTGACAAATTATCCACCATTTATATGGAGGGTCTTCTGCATCCCTTGCAACTTTATAATGGCTCTGATGCAGAAAATGGGTTCCTTCAAGTGCCTTCCTTAGGGAGAAAGTGACTGGGGAACAGTCACTGGAGAATAAACTGATTTTGCAACAAATCTCAAGTGACTACATGGGAATAACCATCCTACTTAATCTCATCATGCTCTTGAAGAGGTATGTGACTTCCCAGCAGAGCTCATTGTGTATTTGCTATCTCATAGCTCAGCCACACAACCCAGATAATGCATCTTATTAAGATATTGTGAGTCAGCTGAGGTGTAATAGCAGCCTATGCAACACCCATAGACCCTGTCAAAAGCAATGTAATGCAACTTAACTTAATTCTCATTCTTTGCAGGCTAAATTAAATAATTTTACCACGTCGGCCATTGGCTAAAAACATGCACACATGGTTTTCTCTGCAGCAGTATCCGTATATGATGTCCAGTTAAGGGGTAGTAAATTGAACTCTAGATTAGATCTTCCCAAATTTCTTCTTCAGCATATTTTGCAACAGCTTTCAAAAGGAAGCTTGTTCTGTGACATGTGAGATTTCTTGCTCTAATGCATTACTTTGGAACCTCCTGCTCCAACCAAATAAAATGTACATTTTATTTTATGGGATATGGTGAACAGACGTTTCATGTGAGCTTGCAGAGTGATCCAGGTGTTAAACCATATCAGTGTTGGTTAAATGTGTTGCTGGTTTATTTTTTGCTCTCTTAAGTGGGACAGAACAGGGGGCGGGAGGGAAGTACAATCATTCAAGTTTGGTTTTATGGGCTTATTTTAAGCCCAGATGAAATGAGAAGGAGGAAAGGGATGACAAAGGAGGATTACAGGACAGGAGGTCTGTGAGCTCCACGTTAACGCACCTGTAATTCATTCCCACTATTGTATTCTCACCATCTGCACTGGGGGTCCTAAAAAAGGCTGTAGCACTAGGGCATGGCTTACGTGGTAAGAGGTGCTCAGCCTCTGTTCTGTTCCTTCTTTCTTATGGGACCACAGGAAGACTCCTTCTGTAGCTCCTTCCTCCTCTTCCCCTTTTTCTCTCCTGTTGATAAGGCGATCTGTTTTGCCAAAGACAGTGAAGAAATGGCATGCAGAGAAACATGTAGGTCACCACTTCTGCTGGGACATCTAGGCTGGCTTTTCAACCAAGACTAGAAGTCACCTATTCCTGTTGACTGCAACTCTCTTCTAGTTCTTCCTTTTGCAAATCAGGGTGAAACTCCTCATCATCTCAGTAAGACCCAGGTGGTGTCAGTGCCAAGAGCTCTTCAGTGGCTCTCCTCTGCAGGCCATACCAAGGAACAAGGATGTCACTTCAATAATTTTTTTCTGTTGTCAAGCTGCTGGAGCTTCAAAGCAGTTTCTTACTGTCTGTGCCTTTGTGCAGTTTGATGCCTGTGCTCGTGGGATTCATACATTAATGCTGGTTTCAGGCAGTCTGCAATAGTTATTTAGCTCATTCCACATAGGGCTAAAACCCTGTAAGAAACATAAAACCTCTACTTTCTCTGGCTTAATTTGGTTCAAAAGACCATCTCACAGGATGAGAGTAGAGAGAGCATTAGCTCCTTAGGTCTGTGAGATGGCAGAAATTAAGAGAATTTGCTCTGCTACCCTGTGAAGTAGTCAACACCCAGCACTAGAGAGGAGTAGGGGTAAGAAATGGTCTTTTCTGATCTGTTCTTAGGGAAGAATTATTTTCTAAGATCAAAATAGAAAATATTTCTCTCTTGGTGCTTCTGAAAATGACTACTGGAATTCCTGAATTAATACAATGTAATGAAGGGCAACAGAGCAGCGAAACACATGTCCTCAAATCCCCTTTCAGCAACTTCTTGGTGATCCTAAAATGCTGAAGCTGCGGAGCCTCTTAATGCCAACTTCAGCTTCAAAACCACCCTTATTTTGACACTTAAAATGTCAGATTCCTGTCATCATCTTGCTGTGATTGTGCCATGGCATCATGTCTGAGAGGAGATGGCACACTTCCTTCTAAAGATTGCATTTAATCTACTTACAAAAGGTATGTTCTTTCATCCATTAAACTACGCTCTCTGATCAGAGCTCTTCAGAAGGAGTCTTATTTTTTAATCAATGTTTTGCTCCAAGGACAGGAGTAGTTTAAATAAGTGAATGCTCTACTGCTCCTAGATGTCTCCATGCCATCTTCTCTGAAACAAAAGCAGTGGGTCTGGGTCATCCTTGCAGTATTCCCATTTTATGCTGAAATCAGAGGGGGGACACAGGACAAAAACAGAGTAATGCAGCAGTGAATTACCTCAGCAAGAACTTGGGGTCAGTAACATTCACCTCTGCAATGCTCCATGGAATACGCTGCTGATTAAAGTATGGGTGTCATTACTGCCTTAAATTAGTTTTCAGAACTGAATGGCGGATAACTTCCTCTTGGTTTTCTTAGGGTAACAAGAAAGCAGAAGAGTAAAGGTACGACATTGTCCTTATTTATTTATTTATTTTTCCTGGGATTTATTATCTGAAACTCTGGGTTTTCCCCTAAGAGCTGCAATGCTTTGACATATCTATTCAGTGTCGCCATTTACTCATTTAGGCCAAGAGATATGAGCTTACAATATCTGATGTTTACAGTGTAGTTCTTGTAGGCTCAGGGAGTTAGTGAAATGGAAATTTCTTTCCTGTTAAAAGTATTCTGCTTTCCTTGGAGAAAATGTCAGGAACATCTTAATGGCTCTGTTTTGTAATCACCTTATTTTTATCAATGCCTGTTGAAAACTGCGTAATGGTTTCATATTCTGAATATTGTTTTTTCAGTTTGCAAAGGTTGAGGAAGCAATCAGGAGTTATCACATTGCCAGAAGGTATTAAAAATATAGAGGGTGATGAGAAGGGCTCAGTGTAACTACTAGCAGCATATAAAAATGAATAATGTGCAGCTTAACAGTTTTGATGCTGTTTCCATTAGCCTTATCTATGAAAGCTACAGCAACTGCCTGCCCTGCCAGTTAGTCCTCTCATCTACCCTGACTCACTGCTATTTGTCCTCTTGGCTTGTCCTGGCTTCAGTCTCAATCCCCAGCCTTCCCCACAGTATCCTGACTTTCAGTAAAATAGGGGGAAGGAAAAAGAAAAAAAAAAAAAATTAAACCAGCCTAAAACAACCCAAAAGTGTGGGGAAACTGTTGGAGTTCCATGTGCAATGCTCGTGCCGTGCAGAGAAATGAGATTGTTCAGCAGTTTATGTACAGGTTGTGCTTGTTCAAAGATGCTCATACATCCACCTCAGGAAGCACGTTGATCTCTGAACATCAGAGATGACGGAAACTTCATTGCAAAATGGTTGGCAAATGCAGTCAAATACCACCTGATGAATCATCAGTGCAATCCATCAATATTGCAAGCCTAGAGCAAAAGTGACTAGTGATAGGTTTTTCCCAAATGGCACAAAAATTATGAATGTGGTATTTATAATGTTTCCAAGTAAGTAGTCTTGAGACTGGTCAATATGGAAATAAATATAAGCAGTTTCTGGCTAAATCTCTGCACTAGATATTTATTTAGATATTTGATTGCAATGTGTATGTCCAATAAAATGGATCACAGGGTGTAAGTAGATGGCACAGAGCATACTGTCCTCATTGCTCAGCTTGAGAGAAACACAGGAAGGTTAATTGGGTTAGAAACTGGGTCAAGCAATCAGCCAAGGACCTAGGAACAACAATGGTATGTGCTGTCAAACCAAATCTAAACTGCTGAAAATACGAGCAGGGCAGGCAGTGATCTTGACTGTTAGTTCAATGCCCCTGATGATGATGAGACACCATTGAAACCCTTTCTCTCATAGAATATATATATTAAAAAAAAAAAAAAAGAACAGGACACAGTTCTCTAAATGAAGGAAAACTCTAAAATAAGCCCAGATATTATACTGGGAAATTTTAAGAAACATTAGTTGAGATAGCACAGATGTTTAGAGTGGAGCTTTCTATACCTAGATATAGACACTGACAATGACAACAGTCAACATGCTACCTAAAACAGCCTTATACTGTATGTTAGTATGCTTTTTTTTTTTTTTTTTGCTGTAGAAAATGTATATGATCCTCTCCCTGAGTAATGGGAACAAATTATTTTAAGCATGAGATTAAAGTTTTGTTTTTATATGTTCTTGAGGTTTTTTTTTCTTTGAGGGGGCCTAGTTATGGTCGGGGTTGGTTTTTTGTTTGTTTTTTTTAATACAGCTGGTGTTACCAATACT
>NW_010296681.1:3107-9729 GCF_000700745.2 Antrostomus carolinensis | reverse complement strand
GCAGCGCAGCCGCTGAGCCGCCGCAGCAGCTCCCTGCCGAGGCCTGGGGTTTGCCCGGGACCGGGGTAACTCTGGGACCGGAGCCTGGCCGAGGTTCGCAGGACAAACCTCGATGCCTGCAGGCCCCGGTGCCAGGTCACGGCAGCTCCGGACGGTGGTGGGTCTGGCTCTGCCATGAGGCTTCTCGCCTTCCGCAGCTCGCTGGCTCAGAAGAGCCTTGGCCTGCCCAGTAAAGATAATTCCCGTGGCTCCTGGGGCTGCATCTTTATGACATGGTGTTGCAGGGAAGGGGAAGCTCTGCTGTTAATGAAGCCACCGCTCTGGTTTCTTACAGGTTCTCAGACCTGATGTGACACCGCAGGGTCTGAACCGTGCTGGCAGAGCAGGGAACGCCATCAGATGCGGCTCATTTTCACATCCTTCCCCAAGCGGGAGAACAGGGTTTGTTTGCACAGAGGTTCTGTTTTGCTTTATTTCAACCCGCCCTTTCCTGAGCAGGAGGGAAGGGAAAAGCAAGGGAATTCACCTGCAACTGGCCCCAGACCAACCTCCCGTCTCCAAACAGTGGAAAATTCTGCTCTGGATGCAAATTTTGGTCCTAAACCAACTACCCGAGGAGCAGACCCTGCAGTTCATGTCCTGAGGGATCAATTGCATCCCCACAGAGAGCAGAGAGGTGGAGAATTTAGACACAGACTTTACTGCTGGAAGGACTGTGTTGCCTTGGGGCCTCTTGCAAGCCACACACAGAAAAGTGCCTGAGCTGAGGCGGGATCAGGTCTTTGGAAGCCAGACTGAGAAAAGCAGGAATACGGCTGGTGTGTGTGAATGCACAGGCTGCTTTCATCAATTTCAGATGCTGCTCTCGGTCTGTCTCTAAAAATCAGTGCATTTTCTGATTAAAAATAAAACCCTACACGTCATGACTCCAGCAATGTGAGGAGGGCTGTTGTGGTGTTTATTTGTAAAGAGAACAATATAGCAGCTGGGTTATTGAGACACCTCCTGCGTATTGTGCAGTAGCTTTTTCACTTTGACATCTCCATATTAGTGAAAACTGTGACAGCTTCATGCCAAGGATTATTAATAGTGCAGGCAGGCTTTATGTCCCTGCAGAATACGGGTTGGAAAACAAGGTAGACAGTCTCTCCCCAGCTGGTCAGCATCCTGGTCCCCTCTTTACATGCCGAGAAGCTGAGCCAGCCCAGGGCTGTGCACTGGGGCAGTGAGGTGCAGTTTGGAATTGGTGTGTGCAGGTGACCAGACCAGGTCACTGCTGTCCCCTCGCAAAGCTAACGCCTGCCTCTCTGCTGAGCTTTACCTTCAGTGGGAGGCACTGGAGCAAGTCTGGAGCATCTCTCGTGTTCCCTGCCAGGCTTGTCACCTTGCTGCCAGGTGGGGGGAGGATGGGACACTGGGATGCAGAAGGGTTTGGCCCTCAGCTAAGTGATGATTCAGATATGCAGTGCCTGGGTTGAGAGCTTTACCATCCCTGGCCCCCAGTGCAGAGCAGACTGGCCTTGCAGGTAATAGTCTCCACTCCATCAGAGGAATTGGGTATCTATTCTAGAAATGATTATGTTAAGTGCAGAAGAAATGTGCAGCGTGCAAATGCCGTACTTTAAATCACGTGTTCCACATCAGGGGCTCTGTGCTCTCTCCTGTGCTTTGCAGTGGGTGTGAGTTCATGTGTGTGGCCACTGAGGAGCTTCTGGGATGGGCCAGCTCATCCCAAGGGGAACACCAGAGCTTGGGATCCTCTTGCATGGCTGCTGCCTGCGAGGTTTGCACCATTCAGACCATGCTGCTTCATTTGCAGAAGGGCTCCCATGTTGTTCTACAAAGTTACTCCTTTTAGTTAAAAACCCCCTGTGAGCAGACATGTGGGTTTGGTGGTTCACATTTGCTGCTAGTTTGGAAGAACAGAGTATATGTGTATTCCTGCAGCAGCTAAAGACCTAAACCACAATATCAACTGCCCCGTGCAGCATGTTTTACATGGACATAAGAAGAGATGACCCCTGAATACACAGCAAGTTGTTTCTCCCATTTTACAGACTTTGCCCAGGTTAGAGGTGCTGAAGGATGATCTGGTGTCCTGTCCCTGCAGAGCAGTTGCTGTCTGTTAATATCTTCCCATCCAGGATATTGCAGGTGTTGGTCATGATGCAGAGCAGGACAAACTTTGAGATGAGATCTCCAGAGTCTGCCTGCCAAGCCAGGTAGCATCTCTGCTCTCCTTGTCCAGCTCACCCCTTCATTGTTTGTCTCATTATTATAAATTCTTCTTTAACTTGAATGAATTCTTTCCCAGTTGAGAGAAAGCAGCAAAGTTGCCACGTAGCAACCTGAAACAACAAGTATTCCTAATCATGGTACCGCCAAAGCCGTGAAGCATTTGTCCTTGATACAAACAGGACCAGGCTCTTCCTGTGGTTGATGGACTTATTTAAACAACAATAATAATTACAAGAGTAGATTGAACTTCCCAAAAGACAAGGCAGATGTCAGCCCTGGACTGCCAGGATGAAATTTTCCTCAGCTCAGCATCACGCACCCTCCATGGCTCTGCCATGCAGCCTCCCAGCCCAGACCCTGGCCTCCGGAAAGGGCTTGCGGTGCCTCTCCGAGGTGCGTGACAGGGAATGGCTGGGCAGCTGCACTGCCAGCTCACCAGTGGCTTTGGCCCCAGCTGGGCTCCCCAGCCGTGGGGGGCAACAGGAACATGCATCTCTTTTTCTTGGTCCCGGTGAAAGCAGAGCCCTGCTCACACCGCCCTGCGCTGCCTTCCCCTCTCTTTGCAACAACTCGCAGTCAGTCGCTCCCTTCCAAGTGGGAAATGAAATGTTCCTTTATTGGCTTTTATGTTGGCTACAAAATGTTCCATTTTATCTTTTTTTTTTTTTTTTTTCCCCCTCTCCTTACTTTCTTCCAGGAAACACAATAATTTATGGTATAATCTTGGCAAATCCCAATCCAAGGGAACACAAACTCACTTGTGCCTAGTAAATGACTGTTTAATAGGCCTGTCTCCAGCCGGGCAACGTATCTGCATCTGAAGAAGGGAGAATTATAGCCTTGCCCAAGAAGTGGGCTGCATGTGTCAGGAGGGGTGAATATGGCCCGGGCACGGCAGCAGAACAGCACATGGAGGAACCTGCCTTAAACACACCCTGGCAAAAGGAGGGGATTTGCTCTGCCCACCTCAGACCTGGCTCAGGAAATGAGGGATTTCCCAGCACAGGAAGGGAGCTCTCAAAGAACCAGTATTTGCTACGGGGCTGTTTTATGGCAAAACTGGAAAGCTGCAGCTGAAGTGGATGGATCCTTTCCACTCCCCCAACACCTTGGCCAGGAGCAAGGTCATGCCAAGCGCTCGCTGCACCCAGGGTTGGGTCAGGGTTGGGCTGAGCTTCCAGGTGGGTTTTCAGGGAGTGTATCTGCTCCTAGGGAAGCTGGACCACCCTTTGGAGGGGCCACAGAGGGCAGCCAGAGACTTGGCTGCTGATATTGACAGCTTAGTCGAAGGCCTGGCACTGCACAGGGACTTGGTGTGGGAGGCTGGCAAAGGGGTCTCCAGGATGGGTGACCGGGACGTGGGGGTGGGAGGAGCCACTTCTACCTCTCCTGTGGCATCTTGCTTGGCATCAGCCTTCCAGGGAAGAAGGTGCTGTGTCTGCCTTTAGCATCGCTGTAGGCTTCGCAGTGTGCGCAGTGATCTCACGTCATGTCTGCTGGCCTCGTGTCTGCCCCCAGCCGTGTGCCTCGGGTTGTACCACACTGCATCCCGCTGAGCTTTGCCTTTCACCACATCCTGAGCTTGCCCAGGTCTGTGAGCTTGTCTGGCTGGCAAGCAGGAGCAGCCTCCTGCTCAGAGCTGGTGCTGGACCGGGCCTCTCCCGTGCCTCCACGCTGGTCTCTTCTCCTGCCTGCAGAGGCTGATGGGAGGATCCTGCCATCGCTCCCACTTCCCATGACATACAAGGGACATTCTTGTTCGCCAGGTCACCTGGCCACTGGCACTGGAGCCTGGTTACCCAGGGACCGTGGGTTTATATTTAGCATTGCTAATGGAGCAATAGGCTGTCCCAGTCCCTGGGCCCAGCAGGAACGGTTCGTACAGGGATGTCCTAATGACACCAAAGCAACTTCCTATTCGTTCCTAAAAGGAGCAGTCTAACAAAGCTGCCAAAAATAAATCTATTTAATGAAGAGCCTTTGTAAATTATTCAGATATTATACCCCACTCCAGCACTGGTTCAAGGAGAAAGGCTGTAGAGACACTTTCTTCTCTGAAGCTCTGGACACAAGGTGGAAGTCATGCTGTCATTGCAATGGAAATGTAGGCTCCGAGATCCTGCTTTTACCCTGAGAATACTGTCTCTTTTAACCTGGAATTAAAAAGGAAGAATTAAAAAAGGCACAGCAGCAATTCAGGCACTGAGACAGGAAGGTTTCCCCCCCACACACCTAAAGTTGATCACATACACAAGTGCTTTGCAGGATCAACTTTGAGAAATTTGGGCTTCCCTGGGCACTGCATGCCCCAGCACGGTGTGGACAGGACCTCGCTGGAGATAGTGTGGTTCAGCCAGTGGCTCCTTCTTGGCTTCTCAGTTGTGGATTGAATGCTGTGGACTCTTTCCAGCAGAAGCAGGACTGAGACCCACCAAACTGATTAAACTTCAGCTGCCATCCACACACCACCTGCTAACAAATCCCAGTCCCTCCCCAGGATGTAAAGCCTGGCTTTGCAGAGTGCCAGCCCCCACTGCCACCCCACATCCAGACATCTGTGAGGTGTTTTATAAGGTACAGCGGTTGGCAGCTTGCAGGCTATTAGCCCTTGCCGTGCTGCTGGTGATCACAGGTTTCTCCCCTTCCACCCTCCCTGTTTTCCTGGCCCATCTTCACCGTCAGCAAGGCAGCGGGGCTGGCTCCTGCTGCGCCCAGCCCTTCAGCTTGGCTTTGGCCTGGGCTGGGCAGAGGAGCTGCCTGCTTTTGCCCACCGTCAGCCCTGCCAGGTACGTGCCTGACCTCCACCGCTTGTGCACAGCAGCAAAAGCCTTGTGCAGAGTTTCCCCGCTGACTTTAATGTGGAACCACGTGGTTTCCAGCGCTTTGAAGCTGCAGGGGTTAATTCTGTGTTTTGCTTCAGCCTCTCAGGACTACATTTAGGTTTCTCTTTCTGTGGTTCCTTGCACCCTGCCATCAGCAGTTTGCTGTTAGTCAGCAGGGACTGCATGTGGGAAGGGGTAGCACCTCTTGAGGTCCCTTTCTCCCCTCTCCACACACTGCTGGGATGGGCCACACACAGTGTCACTGCCTGTGACGCAGGTCAGGTCCCTGTGGGGACGTCGGGGCCTGCAGGACCCCAGTAGCATCCTCAAGAGCTGGAGCTGGCTGGCAGGGGGCTGGCATCCCAGCACACACCAGGGTCGCACATCACTGAGCTGTCTGACAGCCCCTCGCCTGCCCCTTCCCTCTCCCTGGAGTCGCTGCAATGCGGCTGGGCCAGGGCTCCGGCTCCCTGCCACATCCAGGCCAGCTGCTATGGGACCTGAGGCCACGCTGTCCCTTATCACCCCTCTTATCATGGAGATTATTGGCTTTTTATATTAAACTTTCTCCAGATAGCATAACACAATCTACCAGACGCCTGGCAAAGGCTTGGCAGACCCAGGAGTGATTTATAACAATCTGTCCCTGCGGTCTCTCGTTCACATACGGGCTGTTTCCTCCTCTCCCTCGACACCTCCCAGCTCTCCCCACTGCCAGTTATGAGCCGTGCAAATCTCTCTGCTGCAGCAAAGGGCTGGAATGGAATGAGCCATGGGGCTGCCCCATGGAGGACAGGTCCCCCACACCACTGGCCAGGATGGCAGGACCGTCCCCAGTGCAGCCAGCAGCCATCTCACTTGCCTCTCAAGCTGCTGGGCACAGGGCCTTTGGGCCCTGCCACGTCCAGGGCTGATTGCCCAGGTAGGAAATGTCCCTGTGACAGCAGTGGTGACACCACTGCCATGGCCGTGGGGTCAAGTGGCTGCATCCCATGGGGGTGTAGCCGTGTCCCCAGGCACACGCCTCCCTGTCCATTATCGTATTTCTCACATCTTCCTTTCCAATGTCTGCTGCTGGCCTCCGTCAGGGACAGATATCGAGCCATCGATCTGATCTTGCCCTCTGCAGTCACCCACAGCCTCCTCTGCTCTGCTCTGCCGGGCCTGGGCCAAGCCAGAGAGGCACAACCCCTCCAATACAACCGCTGACTTAAACGCTGTCCTGGGAATGGACAGGAGGCTGCAGCATTTGGACAGCAAGCAGGAAGCAGGCTCCTGATTCAGTTACTGACAAGTTACTCAAGGGATAATTTGAAGCTGTCTCTGAACCTCAAAGCTGGGCTGGTTCCTGCGGTCGGTCCGGCTGTACCCGCTGCAGCACCATCTGCCTGGCTGCGAAGAGGAAACCAGCAGGTTCCTGCACTCAGTCCTGGTGCAGTGGCTGGTCTGTTCACCGCATCCCTCAGCAGATATCACTGCTCGTCACCAAGATGCCACCGCCAAAGCCGAGGCCCTGCGCATGGCAGAGAGGTCAGAGCTGGAGCTCAGCAGCCAGGGCTGGT
>NW_010296681.1:0-3041 GCF_000700745.2 Antrostomus carolinensis | reverse complement strand
CATTCTTTGTCTTGAACTCCAAGGAACAGCTGATAACCCCAGGAGCTGACAGAGAGCGTGTGCTGCCCTCCCCGTGCCCTGGCAGGACCTGTGCTGCCGCAGAGGCTGCCCGGCACACAGTGTTGGGACAGCCCGGGGTGACATGCTGGTGTCTCCTCACCTGCTCTCAAAGGTGCTCATCTGCCACACATCCCCAGCTCAGCCCACATGCTGCCCAGTGCTCTCTTCCCCTGATTTCAATGTCAGTGACCCAAGGCTGAGGTCCTGGGTGGTGTGGGCTGGCAGGGAGACGAGGAAGCCCTATGGCAGCCAGCAGTGTGGCACTGCCTGCCCCGCAAACACAGCCTGGGCTGTGCACCTGCCCCCATCACCACCCAGCCCCGTCTGCTCTGTCCCCTGGGTCACCCGGGTGCTTGTGATGGGACACAGCAGAGCCCCAGCAGCTCAGCTCCTGCACAGGGCAGCAGACAAAGCGCTTGTTCTGCATTATATCCCCACATTACTATGCTCTTCTCCTGGGGAAACTCTCTCGCTGCTCGCCCTCAGAGGCAAAAATGAACCTCATCCCAAATTCCCTGGCTATGCCAAGAAAAAAAATGAGAAACTGCCCCATGGATGTGCACAGGTCCCAGGCAGGGAAGGCCTGTGGGCAGAAAGGGCTTTTCTCCAGGAAAGAGCCTTTTTACAGCTGGTAAAACATTTCCACCCTCTTTGATCCTGCTTTATCAGTGACTTGGAATAATTGGGTTCCAGTCCTCATGGTGGCTGCCCCCCTGCTTCTGCTGTGGCCTGTGTTTTTGCTGCAGACTGATTAGGGGTAATTATCCTTTTTACCGGCTGAAGTGCAAGGAACAGTTCACACTCCTTGCAGGATGCAGGAAAGGGATTTTGCAGCGGAGGCGTGATGAGGAAGCACATGGCAAGGATGCCTGAAATTGCCTGTTCCCAGGCCAGGGCTGGGACAGCACCAAGCTCCAGAGAAGGGCTTCGCTCAGGGTGGTGTCTCCGAGGCATTTGGTGGGAGATAAACAGGAAGTCTGAAGCTATAAAACGGTCAGGAGGTCCAGTGGATTCCACTGACCCTTTGACCATGAGGAGGCTCCTGGGCTGATTCGTTTCCAGAAGCAGCATTTGAATCCCTCTGCATATGAACAGAGACTGAACCTGATGGAGGGAGTGATTATCAGGGCCTGGAGTGGGCAGAGGGAATTCTAGACCAGCCCTGCTGTGTGTCAGGGGCATGGCAAGGACTCTCACCCCTGTCCTCTGTCTCCCTTGCTGGACAAAGGGAGTAATGAGAGACTAATTTTAAGGTTGGAGGCTTTCCTCCTGCCTAATGTGAGGCAGATAATCTCTCCCCTAGATGACATTCCTCCTGCCCCTGTGCAGGATCAGTGCTCATCTCCTGTATGGGAGCTCTGTCAAATGAATATCTGCAATGATTTCTGAGATTTGCACTGGGAAGACAGATCACTACACCCTTAAGTGTCTTCTTGTACCCAGCGAGTTTAGCAGCGCTGCATTCCAGGTAGGGAGAACATTTCTTCCTGAGCTCAATTTATGACAAAACACTGAAGCATGAGGCTGGTGTGATTGCAGAAGGAGATTGTGTCTTAGTAACTCCTGTGAATGCTGCAGCAGCTGTGCTAATTCATCATTCCTTTATTTATGAAATCTATGTGCAGGTTGAGTGCAATTAAATGATGTGCTTTGGGATCCTAGGGGATGAAAGGATCATGGTAAATGTAGGTTTGTTATCCTGATTTACCATGTGCTGAGCCCACCTACAACAGCCATAACAAACCAGATGCGAAACATACGGTTTAAAAAACTGTAATCCAGCACTTTCTGTCACAGGCTGCATTTGTTGGCCTGTGTTTGATCTGCATGCCTTTCCCCCTCTTTTCAGAGAACTCGAGTCTCCTTGTGGCATCTTCCTGTGACGGTCAATTGAAGAGCTTGTAAAAATAATTTTGGGGGAGGCTGAAACATTTGACACCTGCTCTGCAGTAATAACACCTGCATGCTCAGGCTTTAGGAGGAGACCTTATGCACGTTGCAGGTACTTACTAAGTATCTCTTGTGGTCTCCTGGGCAGCATTTACAGCCTGGCACCTGCAGCACAGGGAAGGAGATGAGGGAGCTGATGCAGGGGGAAGCCCCAGCTTATGCAAGGTTAGCACCACTGTCATGATTTTACTGGTATAAAGGTGCTTTCATTTATCAAATAATACATTGCTTCCCTTTTCCTTACTGTTGAGAGCTGTGCTGGCATGTGATGGGAGCTACTGACCATGCACTGGCCAGGAGAAGGTTAAAGAGTGTCAGGGGCCCGATCCTGACCTGAAACACCTGGGTCAGGAGGGAAAGGAGGTGTTAAAGGGGTGAGCTGGCTGGAGAGGCTGGCAGCATCTCTGTGGGCCTGTGGCTGGCTGGTGCCCTCCTGTGGGAGCCGAGGCTGGAGGTGGGTGCTCCATGCTGGGGCTGGTGGGTCTGGGTGCATGTGCTGGGCTGGAGGTGGTGCTGGGGAGACCGAGGTAAGGTGGGTGCAGGGTGCCATGGGCGAAGGGCTGTGCTCAAGGCAAAGTGCTGTGGAATGAGACTATAGCTGTGACCTGCTGCCACATGCACAGGCTGAAGGGACCCAGTTTGTCCTTGGCTCTTGGTAGGCACTGCTGGATCACTGCAAGTCCCTGTGAACCTGCCCTCTTCACAGCTGGAAGACATGCCCTGTTTTCTGCTGGTCCATGGCTTCTCCTGCTTGTCTGCAATGGCTCTGCCTCTGTCCTCAGATCAGATCAGAAAGTCCTCTCAGCACCTGGGCTGTGCTCTCAGGAGTGCCCGTTCTGCTGGCACGAACCCAGAACGTGCCACTGATGCGCGAGCAGGTCCTCAGCATCACAGACGTGGTGCAAAGACCCTGGTGTTTTGTAACGCAGCCCCGCAGCAAGCAGGAAACCTTGAAAGGGAGGAAAAAAGAGGGGAGCGGGTGTGAAGCTACAGAAACTCTTGGGAAGGGTCTTAAAGTGTTCTTTTTGGGG
>NW_010296680.1:0-8405 GCF_000700745.2 Antrostomus carolinensis | reverse complement strand
GGGGGGGTCACTATCCAGCGGGGGTCACTGTCCCCCGCTGCCATCCCTGGGGGTGTCACCTCTGGGGTGATAGAGCCCCTTGCTACTCCGCTGCCGGGGTGAGCGCAGCCCAGGCGGCTTTGGGAGGGGTGAATTTGGGGTGCTGAGCCCTGGGGTGAGATGGTGCCCCGGGGAGCGGAGCGAGCTCTGCCCCGCTCACTTTGGGGTGCACCCACCTTGAAGAAGCAAGTCCTGGAGATCAGCGTGGAGGTGGAAGGTTGTGCTCCCACCACAGCACCTCGCTGGGATACTGGGAGGGGGGAGATGCTGCACCCAGCTCTCCCTTGCACCCCTTTTCCATCCTTTCCCCGTGTAACTTTTCCATCCTTCCCTCTGCATCCTCATTCTTCCAGCACGGCGATAGGATGTGTTCAGTTTAAAAATAGGACTGAGACTGACGTTCCCCTGAGAGAAAGCTGTGCTAACTCACGGCTTATCCTTCGGGTCGGGGTTGCCGTGATATCCTGTTAGAGGGAATGAAATGGCAGGGCAGGGATGAAAAATCACTTAAAGAGCCTGAGGGTTTGGGCCTGAGGTGACCCTGGCAGCACGCATGGCTGTCCGGTGTGCTCACGGAGCAAAGGCCACATCTGGCCTCAGCCGGATCATGTGGGCCCTGATCTGTGCTGTGGTCCCATGAAGGGGGGCATCCCATGGGCAGGGATGTTGGGAGGCCAGAAACCCTGCTTGGGGTTTCAAGGAGCGCTGGGGGTTGTGTGGTCAGGATGGGGTTAGGGGCTGTAAAGGGGATGGATGGGAAATGGGGTATCCATGCCAGGGCTGTTTTGGGAGACACGAGTTTGGAGGGGCTGCCTGCGCCATGTCCCCTCAGACCCTGTCCCACAGCAGCATGGCAGAGGGGCTCATGGCAGAGGGGCTCTCCCCTGTGACACATGCGCAGCCTTTGATGCCACAGTTGTCTCACAGGGACTTGGATTATGTCAAATTCCTTCCTTTTTAATCTGAGATTTTATCCCCAGCAAGACAACAGTGGCACCAGCTCTGCACTTCAGAGCAGAGCTGGCCTTGGCCAGGGGGACATACTGGTGGCCAGGGACGAGGGGGACCATGCCAGGGTGTTGCCCCAAGGAGCCATCTTCCTTATTGGGAAGAAGTCAACTTTTATCAGGGAAACCCCAGCTTTGGCCCCTGGGAAGCTGGGCTTGACCCAGGGCACCCCAATATCTGGGAGTGTGTCTCCCAGCCAGCATGGCCACCCCCACAAAGGCCAGCAGGTTTTGGGGTGCCTTTGAGGACAGGGAGCGTGCTGGATAGGGTATGTGCCTTGTTGTGGTGGGGCTGCATGACCCCACGCTTCTTGGCAGTTGCTAGCACTGGGGCATGTGGGGTGAGCAGCTCACCAGCCCCTCAAAGTGCCCCCCAGGCCCTCGGTGCTGGCACCTGGGTGCCTCCGGGTACTGCACTTCCTCCTTAAAATAAACATGGGAAGTGGCGATCTGATCCCCCGGTCTCAGGGATTTAACAGCGGCTTTGTGTTCGCTCTTGGCACATTAATCCATGCGGCCCTTCGCTGGGGTCGGGTGAGATGCTCTCACAGGCTCCTTCCTCCAGGTCTGGGGCCACCAAGACCCCCCTGGGGCCACCCTAGGGCTGGAGCCAGGGGTAGCAATGCTTTTTTCCCCAGGTGGGAAGGGCATGTTGGGGACATGGTGCTTAACCCAGCTTCCTTCAGCTGGTGGGGACATCAAGGGGACACCTGACCCCTGCTGCCACCCTTCCTCTGCCCAGGGGGGACACCGTGCTGTGTGGGGAGGTGGAATGTGTTGGTGCTGCTGCTGCTGAACGATGCTTGGAGGTTGAAGTTAATCTGTAAGATGAGTTATAGGTCACACACAACCTTCTGGGGACCAGAGCCTGATCCTGCTCAGAAAATACCTATTTGAGGGGAAACCAGCTTGTTTTTCGTGGCTGGGCTGCATAGTATCCCACTGCCTGAGTCCTGCTGTGAGGAGGGACATAAGAAACCGTTATTGGTTCTTCTAGCCCCAAATTGTATGTCTGACACCTTCATTTCCAGAGGAGGACGGCAAGGCTGATCTCAGCAGGCTGGCTGTAGGCACAAGTGGCTTCTCCCACCCTTGAGAGGGATTTCCTCAGGAGTCAACTTGTTCTGTTGCAGCCCAGTCAGAAATTGTCCTCTAAAACTCAGCTTTTAACAAAAAAACCCTCTGCAAAACCAAACAAAAGTACCACAAACAAACAAACAAAATCACACACAGAAAAGGTAAAAGAAAGCAAACAAAAGAATCCGAAACCAAACCAAATCAAATAAAACAAGCAAACAAACAAAGCCCCCAACCAAAGAAACCCCAAACTAACAAAAACAAAATAAAAAACCCCAAACAAACAAAAACAAAATGAAAAAAACCCCAAACCAAAACAAAAACCCCTATGACCCTGTAGCCATCCCAGAGTTGATGCAGGTCCCTCTGTGGGGTGGAGGGACGGAGCAGGAGCGCTGTGTGGAGCCAGGCAGTCAAGGAGCAGGGTCGTGGGGAGAGGAAATAGAGGAAATAGAAACTTATGAGACTTTTTTAAAATTATTATTTTTATTTTTTAAAAAAAATTTTTGCTTTGTCACACCGCTGTGAAAAGAACTGTGATTTATTTTGGGATTTCTGTCATCCTAGGTGTTTTGGAAATATTTGCTGTGTCTCAGGGGATTGTAGGAATACGAGGAGTTTTCAGCAACAAATTTTTAGCGATGTCAAAAAAAGGAAAACTCCATGCAAGTGTAAGTAAACTCCCCACTTATCAGTATGAATTGTTTATTAAAGGCCTTGCGACACCTTCACGTACACGTGGCAGCGATGCTCCCGGACAGGGCTCTGGTTTGCTGAACCCTTTGGCTGCTGGGAGGTCTCCACGCTGGGTGGTATCAGCACCACGCAGACAGATAGGGGACAGGTGGAGTTAAAAATCCCAAGGCTCATATCCCTCCTTACTGTGCTTAACCAAGAAAAATATGGTTTGTTGTAGGATTTTTTTCTTTCTTTTTTTTTTTTTTTTTTTTTAAATTTTGCAGTTGGTTATTTGCATCAAAAGGACTTGTTCTTTGAGCGTTGCCAGTTTATTTTTAGCAACTTCTGCAACAGATCACGCAGACGGTTTTAGCCAAATGTCTCCCAGAGAGCAGCACGCGTGGCGCCGGGAGCCCGCCTGCGCCCACGGGGAAGGGGCTGAGGCTCGGGAGTTATGCCTGGGTGCTCCCATGGGGGAGAGACATCCCTGGGTGAGAGCGTGAGGCTGCAGGTTTGGGCAGGTGAGGTCCAGTCCATGTAGCTAGAATGGAAAAATCCCAATTTCTGCAGGTTGTTTTCTTGAAGGTTGAGATTTCCAGCGGGTCTAATTGTGCTTTTTCCAGGTTTTTTTTGCATTGAAAAAATCCTACAAGTTGATTTCTCTTCTTTTTTTTTTTTAACTTCAAGATGCTGCTTCCTAATTTTTTTCCTGTTAGTTCTAAAGATCATTTAAATGAATGAAAGTAACCACTGTGCTTATGTGAAAGTCGGCATCTTTTAAAGGTGTGCATACACCCAACACCCAAGGAAGGGCATTTTTAAGGCAGCTTCTCAGATGACCTGTTACCCAAGTTTGTCCCCAGGGAGCCCATTCAGGGCTGATAACCTGGAAGAGGGAAAAGCCAATTGCCTGCCCCCATGGTTATGAGCCAAACCTCACGGTCGCAAAGTGGATGTTACCGATGTACTTAGGCTGCCCGAGCCTGCAGATTGCTTTCAAGTGAGATTTATGAACTCATCTCTTTCTCTCCCTTGAGTCTTATTGGTGTGTTGATCCTGAAACCTAATGATGCTGAAAGGCTGAGCACATGGTTGCTTATTTTAGGAAACAAAGTAGGAGCGGGAACGGCATCTAGGGGAAAAGGGGAATGGCTGCATGGAGGAAAACAGAAGGGAAGGAGACAGGGCAGGAGGCGGGCAGAGCAGGAGGAGAGCAGTGGAAAGGTAAAGGATGGAGAGGAGAAGGAAGTAGGCGGAGGATGAGCTCAGGACCCTCCAGAGCCTCCCTTCCCTCGTAGCATACAATGAGCCCCTTATTCAAGCTGAAATCTTGATTTATGCCCTGGCACGGGCAGAAATTAAATCAAACCTCGTCAGTGTATGATTAATTGTCAGCACACAAAGGGCAGCACCGGAAAGGGACTTCAATTAGGTGGGTCAGAGCAGGGGATGAGGACACACGATGCCCCACTCGGATGAAAACTACAAATTTGTAGAAACTTGACCCAAATGTCTAAAGATTGCTGGGCTAAATAACGCCGATAATGCAAACTCGGCATCTGTTGTTCTTTCCTGCCTTGGCAGGATAAAGTTATTTCATGGCCTAATGAGTTTTGAGCAGTACAAAGCGCGTCCTGCGCCCGTCACTCAGGGCAGCGCTTTGATATGGGAGTCACGCCGGTGACTTTGTGCTGAACCACAGATAAAAGTCATTCCTGCAGGGATTCAGGCTCCTTCGAAACCGGCTCTTGAGGCTCGGCTTTGTCCCAGCTCGGTGCTTTACAGCAGCCCTACTGCTTTTTTTGTGTTATTATTTTTTTTTTTTTTTGGTGGTAACTTAATTAAATTACCAAGCAGTTCTTTTTTAGAGGCACCAGCTTCAGAAAATGACAGTAATCCTGGCAATTATCAGTGGCGTGCACAGATGGCTTTTTCCTCGTTGTTAAATCCTCGGTCCCTTGTTTGTACATTTTTAGCGTGGAATGGAGAGGAGGGGGTTTGGTGTTGGTCTTGGCAGGTGCTGGCATGAACCCCAGAGGAGAGGTTTTCCCCCAGGGGGTTCAGGTATTTCTCCTTTCTCATGAGTTGTTCTGAGTTGACCAAACATCACGGTCCTCACTGGGGCAACTCTCCGTGGAATTGAATTTTGAGATTTAATTGACTCTTGGATTGCTCTTGGTTATTGTTTCTGGAGCTGCTGCAGAGCAAATCCGACGGTCAGCCAACGCGCCGGGGCTGCACCGCCTGCCCTGTGCCGGGAAAAAACGCCTTTTCCAAAGCTGAAATGGTGCAGTTGCTGAGCTGAGAGGCTGGGACGTGGGGAAACCTGTCAGAGTGATGGCGAAGCAGCAGCTGATGGGCTTCCCAGGGGAGTTTGATATCTAAGGGGTGAGGGCTGCCCTCCATGTGTGCTGCCTGCGAGTCTCCTCCTTCCCACAGCATCCTTCCATGTCCAGGGCTGGGAAACCCTTCCACTTCCCTAAATCCCACTTTGGAGGGGATGCTGCTCTGACTGGTAGGGAGCAGTTTCCCCAAAAACACTTTAAGCAAGAATTTTTCCTGTGTTGCTGCCTCCCTTTGTGGGATGGCATCACCCCAAAAATGCTGGGCCAGATTGGAAATGCTGGTTTGGTTGACCCAGGAGCAAAGCAGCAGCGAGCTTACCTGTCTGCCCAGAGATAGGTACGAGCAGGGGTGTGAGCACCTTCTCCTGTTCACATGCAAAGCCCCGTTGGATCCTTGGCCATGGCCATGCCCGGGGCAGGGCAGCCAACTTCATCTCCTACACCAAAAAAGCGACTGATTTTGCCATTTATTCTGATCCCACTGGGAAATGCAGAGCCTGTTTTGGGGTCTTTTGTGCTGAGCACCCTTTCAGGTGCCTTGGTCAATCCTAAAACCTCCCTGTGCCGATGCGGGGGGTGTCTCACCTGAGCACCGTTGCGTGTGTTGGGGCTTTACAGAATCATTAAGGTTGGAAAAGATCTCTAAGATCATCCAGTCCAACCATCAACTCATCACCACTGTGCCCACTAAACCATGTCCCTGAGGGATGAGGGGTCAGCAAAGCCTTACCTCGGGAAGGTGAATACTCGCTCATGGGCGATGTAGCATCGAGGATGTATAGAAGACAGGGAAAGCAAAAATGAGTCATCAAGGTGATGTTTCTTTCAAAAGAAGAGCAAAAGGAGACTTAATTCAAAGTGCTATGGGTTGGGGGGAAGCATGGCGAGCTGGGGACTGTGTCGTTTGTATTGTAGAACTCAACTTTTCTGGTTAAATTAGGAGTTTAAAAATGATCCCAGCTAGTTGGGCCTTCTGTGTGGTTCTAAAGCACTGCTCAGGGGTTTGGTCTTGTTCTCCATTGCTGGAGGTTTTGAAGATGGAGAGCTCAGCATCCCTCTCTTGTCAATAGTTTCAAAGTGTTGCTTTGCAATCAGGCTGCGGTGCCCCAGGCACGGCTGGAGAAGCTGTCGGGGCACCAGGTACGGTGCCCGCAGTCGGATTAAAGCGTGGCAAAGGGTTTCTGAAAGGCTGCAGGAGGCTGCAGCTGGATGTCCCAGGGCGGTGTGTACGTAGCTGGGGTGTTACAGCTCTGGTTTTGTATTTCTGTGTTGTTAGGGGCAGCATTCAGCTCTCGGGCAATGGGAAGTCTCCTCCTGGCTGTCCAGGATTCAGTGAGCTGTTTATAAGAGGCGATGCTCTTGGGCTGCAAGTTATTTCTTCAAGTTATCAAGGGACAAAATGCTTCGAGTTCATTTAAGACGACTTAAAAAAAAGATAAAAATCCAATACAATCAGAGCTGTGTTCAGTGGAGCAATGAAAATCTGCATGCAAATTGCCTTTCAGGTTATTAAGTGATGACTCAGTGCCCAAACGACGGGTGCGAGGGTCGGAACGGAGATCACAGAGTCACAGATTGGAAAAGACCTTTAAGATCGAGTCCCATCATTAACCCAACACTGACAAGTCCACCACTAACCCATGTCCCTCAGCACTGTGTCTACACGACTCTTCAATCCCTCCAGGGATGGGGACTCCACCACTGCCCTGGGCAACCCCTTCCAGTGCCTGAGAACCCTTTCAGCAAAGAAATTCTTCCTCACATCCAATCTAAACGATGGAGCTGGGGATGAACCCCAGGGTCCTTGGCAGGGCTGCGGCATGTTGGGTACGGAGCTGCATTCTCCTTCCTATCAGTGGGAAGGGCAGGAGGAGAGCTGGGGTGGGGAGGAAGGGTGCTGCTGCCACAGTCCAAGCCTGTTCTTTTCCAAGAAAGTCCAAAATTGGATGTCAAGCAGCTCCTGCAAGTATCTGTGTTGGGGGTTTTCCAAATTGCTGGGTGCCCGACAACCTCAGAGCGGGTTTCCCAGGTGCCCTGTGTTGCTGGATTTGGTTTTGGGAGACTTAAAAAACCCAGCAAACATCGTGGGGTAGGGGATGGGTAAAACCAGCCATTTGCTAATGGTCCCCCTGTCTCTTGTCCCCACAGGCCCGGTTCACAGCGGATTGCCAGTTTCGGGAACGTTTCCAGGAGAACAGCTACAACACCTACGCCTCGGCCGTGCACCGCAGCCCGCGCTCGGGTCGCCAGTGGTACGTGGCACTCAACAAACGGGGCAAAGCCAAGCGAGGCTGCAGCCCCCGCGCCCGGCCCCAACACGTCTCTACCCATTTCCTCCCACGCTTTCGGCAGCCCCAGCCCCCCGAGCTCGCTTTCACCGTCACCCTCCCCGAAAAGAAGCCCCTGCCACCGCCACCAAAACCGAAGGTTGCCCCATCCCCGCCTCGGAAAAACCCCAGCCCTGTCAAGTACCGGCTGAAGTTTCGCTTTGGGTAGCGCATCGTGGTGGAGATGCCGGCGCAGGAGAGACTGGGCACCTGGGCAGCTTTTGGGGGGACTCTCTGGGAGACCTGCGTCCCCCCCAACTCTTCAGATGGACACGAGGAGGCTCCGGGTAGCACTGTTGGGCTCGGGGCCCTCTCTTCACCCCGCAAACAGGACGGCATCCTCGGAGACACGTGCTGGGACAACATAACTTGGGCTTTCCAAAGAGTATTTCCGTGGTGAACAGAAAACACTTGATGGACATCAGGTTGATTTTCTGTTGTTGAAAGAAGCAGAAAGGTACCTCTACGGCGAACATATTTTCTTACCTTATTTTGACTAGTGACTCTTTTGACAATCATTTGCATACAGGAGATATGTTCAGAGCCAACCTTTTAAGTGCTTCTTTTTCCTTTTATTCTTTTTTTTTTTTTTTTTTTTTAAATCTCCTTTTTGCTGCACTTTTTTTCCTCCGACCATACCTCAGACACCATATAGATCCAGGTCTGCCCCCTTTTAAGTTTTTTTTTTTCTTTTTTTTTTTTTTTTTTTTTTTTTTTTTTTTTTTTAAATCTCCTTTTTGCTGCACTTTTTTTCCTCCGACCATACCTCAGACACCATATAGATCCAGGTCTGCCCCTTAACCCTTCTCTTACAAACCAGCTCCTCCCTTCCACAACAAAACAAGACCAAGCCCAACAAATTCATTCACCTTATCTGTGGTGCGAGGGGGGGGTCTTAAAACTCTTTGTTGGCAATAATAGATACATATATA
>NW_010296679.1:0-16446 GCF_000700745.2 Antrostomus carolinensis | reverse complement strand
GCTTTAAGGTTCCTTCCAAACCAAACCAGTCCATGATTCTATGACAGTGACTGAATATTGCTGCCAAAGCTGCCAAATAACATTCCAGCAAGGGATATTTATGGGCCCCAATGTGAAATTAAGTAACTGTCCAATCCATTTATCAGCATGCTCACAATTACAAAATGAGTGAAGAAATAATAGTTATCACAGTAAAATTGATTGTCACTATACAGACTGTTTTGGTAAATCACAGTCCAGAAAAGATGGCAGATTATTATTGTAATCAGTTATTTGGTGGAAATGGGCATTTCTGGAAGGGGATTTGAGTCTTCTTAAGGGATTGTGGTGGTGGTACTAATGCAGGAAGAAAAGCTTGCCCCACTCTGGTAAGTTTCTGGTCTACTCTCCACCAGATTTGGACAAGGATTTCTGTGTGTGTGTCCAAGCCAAAGGACACACACATAGAACACACTGGGACAACCTGATGCGCTCAGCCCCACTCTCTCCCTTTTCCACAGGAGGGACAGTGGCTCTGGAATCACAGAATCACAGAGTGGTGGGGGTTGGAAGGGACCTCAGGAGATCATCCAGCCCAACCACCCTGCCAAAGCAGGTTCCCTACAGTAGGTTGCACAGGAAAGTGTCCAGGTGGGGTTTGAACATCTCCAGAGATGGAGACTCCACACCCTTTCTGGCCACCCTGTCCCAGGGCTCGGGCACCCTCACAGGAAAGAAGTTTTTCCTCATGTTTAAGTGGAACCTCCTGTGTTCCAGCTTGTGCCCATTGCCCCTTGTCCTGTCACTGACCACCACTGAAAAGAGTCTGGCCCCATCCTCTTGACACCCACCCTTTATTTATAAACACTAATAAAGTCCCCATAAACATTAACAAGTTCCTCCTCCCACTGCTCCCAGCATCTCCGGCAGGCAGCAGATCTGCTATCCCAGTAACTCTGGGGGAGGCCGACATGTGACACAATGGAGGAACGTGAACCTATGCTTGCAAAAAAAAGAGTTTTACATACTTGATAGATCCCAGGCCCCTCCAAGGCCGCTGGGCTGCTTTCTTCCCTAGATGGGAGGTTAATAGGCATATGCATTAAGGTAATGACCTCTTTATTGACACACTTTCATTTCACTTCTCTTTAACCACCACGAGAGTAAAACCCAGAAGAACTGTTCAGAGAAGAGTGACTACATTTAGAAAAGTAAAACAAATACCATTACTTGGAGTGCACTAAAACCAAGTAATTAGTAAAATGATGTCATGGACCCTCTATTATTAATAGATGCACACATGACTTATGTTGTTCTCATACAGATAGTTTCAAAGAGGTGTTTACAATCTGAACTGAATCTGAATGTCTTTCCTTATAAGACATATATACTACAGATATGTCTGTATCTGAATGAAATTTCACTTGCAAATATGTATCAGAACCAGCTGAGACCATAAAGATCTCCTCTTTTATGTGTATACATAAAAACTAGTTTAATGCATCTCAGTTGTTATATGAGAAGGGCAATTACTAATATAATAAAAGTGGGCTTTGAAAAAATTAAGCCCCCATCTGATCTGAGAAATGCATATGTGTCAGGGGTTTATGGAAGACATTCCTCAGTCTGTTTCCGAAGCACAGACTTACGTATCGACTACATGAAATATTTTGTGGTTAAGGATATTTTTGATGTGTATTTTTCCTGGATGACTCCTTACTTCTTTTTAAAAGTGAGCTGTGCCAAGCAGGAGAAAGGAGAGAAAACCGTGTTGTTAAAGAGCGTATGATTCAGCTGGATTTTGGCTGAATTGTTTTCTCTGAATGAAAGCACCAGGTTTATTCACTAAATTACAAATCCTTAAATGGTTCCATTTTCCTGCCCGCGTGATCATTGCTATTGATTACTCTGTGTTCTTGAATCTATTTTGTGTAGCCCTTGTTTAATATTTAAGAGACATAAGGAGCAGTGTGTTGTAATATTTAAGAGGTTAACTTACTGCAGAGAGAAAAAAAAGACACAGCTCCAAATGAGGTGGAAATTTGCCCCATTTTATTGATGTGCTACAACATACATTTAGGGATCTACACTGTACTGTAATATCCTTGTTTTACAACGTGGTAAAATGCTGATTGTATCTGAGACTTTTTATCTCAGTAGAGGCAGTGCCAAGGTGACTGGGGAGGTGATGGCGATCAGACCCAACGTGTCAACCTGCATGTCCTCCTGTGTGGGGCACAGCCACACATTTTGCATGACAAGAATCATGTTGTTCATGGTTGTACATCTAATTCAGAGTCTGGGATGGTAAACTAGGAGAAATCTGGCTTGATGGCAAACACTATGTCCTACTTCAGCACTGGCTGTGCAACAGTTTGGCCTGCACCATCCTAATCCAGATATGTAGGTCAAACCAGAATATCTGCCAATAAGTATTTTTATTTCACATGGCTATGTAAGCTTTGTATAAGTTGAAAGGAGATGCTAGGGCCAAAGGAATGATTCTGATGCTCAGAATAGCAAAATTTGGTGCATGTTAATTCAGAATCCATGACTGTAGTACTTTGTAAAACCACTAAAAACGCTTGGACATGACATGGGACAAGCCAATTTGATGTATCACCTGGTTTCTACGTGATGGCCATGACTGTGCATACAAATATTTAGTACAGACATGACAAATGATAATTAAAGATTTTCACTACTTTTTAAATGCAGTGGGGTTTAGCTGTCCCTCTGTGGGCTGTTCATGCCCTCCATCACTGGAGTGGGGAGTTGACTGATACATTTATTCCTGTTACTCCTTGGGAATTTGGGGAAAGTGATGACTCTCATTTGACAGAGAAGCAACCAAGTAGCTTGAGGACAGATTTTAAATGGTATTTAAGAGACCTACTTAGTTTTCCTTTGAACTCAGAGGTAATTAGGCACATCAGATTTAAGAAATCTGGTCCTTGGTGGCTTGACTGCGGTCTCGATTAATACAAGGAACTGAACTTGTATTTCCCATGGCCAAAGCAGATGTTTCAACTATGGAACAGACTTGTTCCTTGACTGTGCTGTTTAGGAGTAAATCACAAATTTTAATGAGATTTATAAGGTTGCTCTAGCCTCTTTCTGGGACTTGAACATGTTAAACATCAACAGAATTGAGCAAGTATCCTGCTCCAGTACCTGGTACCAGGCACCAACTTTCATAGCTGATCAGTAAATACTTTTTACCTCATCTTTTTACTGGCATAAGCCTCATAAGTTACTGTGGAGTGATGTTAGCTAATTAGCATGTGATTAAAGGTAACTAATGTGGACCTATAGTTAGGTTTATAAGAGCAAATTGTGGTCCTTTGGTTAAAGACCCTCAATAGGAGTCCTAAAATGATCAGAAATAGAAATTTTAAAAGCTGATCCATGTTCTTGCCATTGTAATAAACTAAATATCTTTACAAGTTAATGCAACATGTCTTCTTCCAGAGGAGAAAAAAAGAAACCTGTGAGTTGGTATAAAATTGTACTTCATGAGATGCAACTAATTCTGGGAAAAGTGGCAGAAAGGAATAAATCCATGCAGATGTTTTAATTTAGTTTGGTCCACAGGGAGAAATTCGCCATCTGAGTTGTTTTGGTACCCAGTAGTGACCACAGATGTTGGAGATGTTGGGTGCAGCAGCCATAGCAGAAGAAGAAGGTTACCCTGGAGATATGTCACCACATCTCAGGCCAGCACCTGTCTTTGCATACAACATCCAGAGAAGCTGCACAAATTTGATGCAGGTGGCAAGTTGGAAATCACACCAACTTTTCAAACCCTCCAACCACCTCATTCCCTTCCCTGAGCAAATCAGTGCAATCTGCTTGGCGTGCAGTAGGGTAGGTGCAATTAGACTCCATGCCATCCAGGAATAGCCAGTGTCCCGCAGGAGCAAAAGAGATTTGCAGCTAGATAGAACCATGCCTGGTGAGTTATTACCACTCCTTATGGCTGCAAGATCAATTATGAGATAAAAAGTCCATCTCATAAAATGTGTGGATGTACCTTCAGTGCCACACCTTCCTTCTACTGGCAACACAAGCCAAGACCATTATAGAATCATAGAATCATAGAATAGTTTGGTTGGAAAAGACCATTATGATGGTTTAGTCCAACCATAAACCTAGCATTGCTGAGTTCACCACTAAACCATGTCCCCAGGTACCGCATCCACATATCCTTTAAATACCTCCAGGGATAGTGACTCCACCACTGACCTGGGCAGCCTGTTCCAGTACTTGACAACCCTTTCAGTGAAGAATTTTTTCCTAATATCCAACCTAAACCTCCCTTGGCACAACTTGAGGCCATTTCCTCTTGTCCTGTCCCTTGGGCCTTGGTTGAACAGACCCACCCCCACCTCTCTCCACCCTCCTCCAAGGGACTTGCACAGAGCCACAAGGCCTTCCCTCAGCCTCCTTTTCTCCAGGCTCAACACCCCCAGTTCCCTCAGCCACAAGGGAACTCAGCACACTTGTGCTCCAGACCCTTCCCCAGCTCCGTTGCCCTTCTCTGGACACACTCCAGCACCTCCATGTTCTTCTTGGAGTGAGGGGTCCAACACTGAACCCAGCACTCAAGCTGCGGCCTTACCAGTGCCGAGTACAATAACTATATATATAATTATAGCTATAACTTTTACACTGAAGTGTTGATATCTCCTCGATGTGTATGGGATTATGTAAATACACTCCTTTGCTGGACTTGACCTGCAAACCCCAGGGCAGCAGAGATTTGCAGCCATTTCTCCCACAATCAAACCCCAACATGAATTGTGTCACTCTTGTTCCTAAGCAAGGCTTGGGGCACGTTTGGTGCCTCGTCTTATTTTCTTGTTCTCCCGCAGATGAAGAAACACTGGAGCACTTTAATAAAAATGTTTGTCCTTATTAAGCTGAAAATGGAATACACCTTTCCCCTGTTGGAGGCATAACCAGAATGTCAGAAGGCTGGAGAGTTTTATTATCTTGGTCCCAACTTAAAATACCAAGAGGCCCTTCTTTAAGAAAGTTTAAGAGAAGTTCTATAAACCATGTCTATATATAATCCCTTTTGTAAGCATCTAGGAAACTGCAGGATGGAAAGGTTGCCTGCCAGACCTCAGAAAGCAAATACTAATTCAGCAGTCTAGTCACTCTGTCAAACATTTAGTGTATCAGGGTTGATTGTTCCCTGGTAGGTATAGCTCTGGTATATCCGCCAGGCCTTTTGTCATGTTAACTGCAACCGATCAATGGATTGAGGTCAGGACTTCTGATGTAGGTGCAAGCTTAGAGGGAAAAAAGTCTCAAAGATTCATTTTTTCTCGTCTGGTAGCACTCCGGTCACTTATTTTTTCTCAGTTAGCCTCTGCTGCTCTAAAGTGGATATTGATCAGTGCTTTAATGCAAACCTGTCAAATTAATTTTGCAGAGCTGGGATATGACTGGACTAAAATTGCTTCTGCATCTGTTCTCTGCAGCAAGCCTATGAATTTTAATCATGACCAGAATGGGCTGTTGGCTTTTTTTGTTAGAAACTTGAATAGGAAAGGTTTAAACTGTAAATGCCATGAAATGATGCTGTTTTGTTCTTTTCAGAAACTCATGTGGCTGAGGTCAAAGAAATTATTATGTCTGTGCATTCTTGTCAGATGCTTGGGGAGCTGTGCAGGGTTTTCTTCTTTTGCAAAGCAAAGCAAAGGTATGTAGTGAGCTTGTTAAACATTCCCAGGCCAATGAGGGAACAGCAGGCTTCGTGTCTCCTGCAATGCCAGATGCATTAGTATTAATGTACAATTTCCTCTCCAGCTCTGACTCTATGATCTGATTATTCCTGATAACTTTATCTCACAGGGTGGAGATGGAGACAAATTGGGGGAAGAACATTTATTTCTTGAGCACAAATTAAAAATAAATAAATTCAGAGCATCTTACACTCTGTTACAGGGTTAGCGTGGCTGTCACAGAAGAGCAGTGTCCTTACAGACTGAGGGAAATGCAGATCTACAGAAGTTTTTCTTCATCATGCAAAGCAGATTATTCTTCTGCTCTTCATCAATTGAGACTGGTATCCAAGTCTATGTTGTGATGTTAACATTGTACAAAGTAAATAATGATTTTTAAGCTTTGCTCCACACAGATGAGAAGACTAAATCATACAAAAATGAAAAATTTGCATCAGGCAGGACCCATCCTTCAAAATCCAAATGGTGGCAATGACCAAAACAGCTTGATTTTGTACTGTCATTTCATCAGATAATTTGAAAGCCTTCAGAGTGTTAATTATTAAGCTCCACTTCATCTCTAGAAGGTGGTAAAGAATTTGAAACTCTGATTTTAGAGGAGGGAAAGCTGATACTTGAGGCAGGAGTTGGAGCAAACCCACAGGAGCATCCCCAAGGGCAGGTCTTGGATCTCAGTTGAAGGAATAGCATCAAACAGCTGATGTCTGAGACCTTACACCTCTCCAGCTATTTCAGAAGACAATTTGTAACTACTGCCAGAAATGTCAGCCAACAAAAAGATCTATGCTTTTCCCTGGTGAAATAACAGGCAAAACTTGTATTAGCTACAACAGTGCAGAACTACAGCAGAAAGACTGATCTGGGAAACTCCTAGCTTGGTCTTCTGCCCCATCCAGCTGTTCCCTGGCATCCAGTCATGACTGGAACTGTACCTTGTGAAAGTTTGCTGGTGGCCAAGTACCCCATCAATGCAGTTCTCAGGAAGGATGGTTTCATGAAGGTTATCAGGTTTTATCTTCAACTCTTCCATCATTCCTCATCCCTTCACAGTTATTTTAAGGAAATCATTGTGGTTTTATCTGCAGTCTTGCAATATTCCAGAGTTGCAGCCAGGCCCAGGGCTCCGAAAGGGATATCTGAAGAGCAAGGGTGATGATGAGAAAAGGGAAGACCTTTGGCATCCTCATCTGATGGGTATTTATGAACAGTCTGCAGCAACAAATCTTGGTATATGAGCACCTGGGGTGAACCAGGTCAGCCCTGACAAAGCCTACTGCTGCCAAAGCTGCACCATTTTTGTTGCCTGAGCAGAATTTTCCTCATATAAGCTTGTGTGTCTATGCAGTCCCCCACAGGCTGCCAGGTGGACATACTTGAGGTCCAGAGCAGGGGGTTTTGAGTGAGTCACGAACAAGTTTTCCCTCCAGATTAGCTTAAAATTGAAGGTTGTGTTAGATGAGTTGGGTGCATGAGTTTTACACCACCCTCAGCAGGTCTCACGAGGTCATTGAGGAGAACAGCTTGGACGGTCCCTGTTGGTCTTATTAGATAAACTAATAACATCCCTAATTCTGTAGATGAGGATATTCCATTTTGGAATTAATCAGCTTAGGGTTAGATGGTGTCTTTGGTAACACTGGTAACAAGCAGTTCACATGCACTGATTTATATAATACATTTCTAAAGGTAAATGACGGTGTCATTCAGTCAGGCAGGAAAGCCAATGGGTCTGGACTGAGTCCATGACCTGGGCTGGCTGTAACACAAAGCTCAGGTCATAGAAGAGCACCTCAGAGTCTGGTTAGCCTGGAGCACACTTGTTTTCTGTGTCCACAGTGCTTTAAAAAACATTGATTTCATTAACATTAAGTCTGATCACAACCATAAACACTAGAGGAAATTGATTCTTTTGGTTTGCTACTATTATTCCAGAATCACTCTTCTACTTAAAATATTTGGGGCTATATCTCAAGGCTTCCAGTGAACTGGCTACAAGCACTGGGCAACTCAATATCTACAATATTTAAGGATACTGAAGGCATGAATCTTAATTTATCACCTTTTGTAAACTCCGAGATACTCAGATAAAGGCAATGGAAGAGCTTATATTTAGGATCATGCTGATGGGTATCCAGAGCTAAAAAATTTTTACTTATCCAATGCTAAACTCAAGCTGTGCATGTGATAATACCAGTGCTGTTTTCCAGATACCTGACTCACATAGAACTTCTAAATGTTTCATTAGCTTTGACTTAAAGTCTAGTTTGAACACATGCCTCCAGAGGTGAGCCCTCACTAAGTCACACAGATAAAAAGGAGGATGGGAGATGCTAAGGGTCTCCCTCAACTCAATGGAAGGTCCATCTCACTGGGGAGTCTATGGGGAAAACCAACAGCTTTAAAAGATATGAAAAGCTTTTTGTACATCAAAGGGGAAGATTAAAGGCTGTGATGATGTTCTGGCTCCTCCAATGTTAGTGGCGAGTTTTCCATGAGCTTCCTAGGAGGTAAGGTTTCAGCCCTAGACTTCAACTTGTTATGGCTAAATAGAGAGAGTATCTCACTGTCCAGCACACATGTATCTTCCCTGGCTGGTTAAAAAAAAAAAAAATGAACAAAAAATGGACTCAGTGTTGTTGGGTAGGACAAATATTGTAGAAAGTCCTGTTCAGGTCACACACAAATAAATGTTTTCTGATGTTTTGATTAAATGGAAGAAAATAAATGTTATAGCTCAAGTCAAGACTGAATATTTTGGTCAATACATAATGAGATGTTTGTTTCAAAAGTTATTTAAACTTTATGAAATTGTTAGGGTTTTGTTAAGAAAGACTAAAAATGTGATTTTAAAATGAAAAATGAAATAGTTTTTTCAAATAGATTGTTTGGGCTTTTTTTTCTTTGTCGGTACATGTGGTGCAGTTTTTCCTGACATCATGAATAACTTTGGTCCCTTCAGTAAAATTATTTTTTGTCAAATATGTCTATCCCAGCTATAGACTTGACTTATTTCTAAGCAGCAAAGGTTCATTTTTTCAGTCCCAGGAGATGAAACTTCGTTCCTCTGGCAGCTTCAGCAAAAGTAAGTCTTTAAAAAGGCAGTAGGATCCAGGAGTGATAAAGGTGGGGATTGCTTAACTTTTTTTTTTATTGGATCTCAGACAAGTGTATTGGAATTTCCTGTAACAGAGAGATTGACAGACTACACTTCTTTTAGGAAATGGATCTGCAATTCTATAACAATACACATTTGTTTTAAGTCCTCTGTCCTTGTCATGTATCTTCAGCTACCACATTTGCAGACCTCTTTTGGTTTCTACTGCTCAGTTACACGTTGACACTTGGAAACTTAAAGTTGCTTGAGCCAAACATAAAGCGTGTAGAGCTTGAGCACAGTGGCATTATCAACACTGTTATCTTAAGTCACAGAAGGAAAAGGCTCTTCCCCCAGTGTGATAGAGGTCAGAAGTTATTTGCTGGGGTAGAAGGACTTTGCCAGGAAAAGGTGGCACATGCATGACCACCTCCTGATGCCAAGCCTACTCCATCAGAGAGTGGGGTTGTGTTGAAGAAAGACATGGAGTGGATAGAAGATATCACTGTGAGCCTCCAAAATCCATCTTAGGCTACTGGAGTGAGAGGGATCACCAAGGATAACTTTATGTTTCTGGACAAAAGTCATTGCCTTTTTCAGTAGGACAGGAAGGACGTTAGAGGAGCAGATGCTACTTTCCAGTAAGAAGTGACTTTCCTGTAGCTAGAGGAGGCTTTAAAAGAAACTGCAAATTATTTCTTCAGGAAAAGCCCTGTTTTGTTTCATAGTCAAAAAGAAAAATGGGTGATACTCTTCTGCAAGCAAGCACAAAGTTAGCCATTGTCCTTCAAACCCCAGTGATTTCACCTAGCCACAGCACTCTAAAATGCAAGAGAGCTAAGGCACGGTTCACACTGTTCCCTTGGTGGCATGTTATGTGCACAGTGGCACTGATGGATTCAGCTTCTTAGGAGCCAGATCCACGTCTTAACTGGCATCAGAGTGGCATTGAAGGCTGTCAGAAGCCCCAACTACCAACTCGAAGGATGTAATTGTATGGCAAACACTGTGCATGGTTGATGGATAAGCACATCTCTGCAGTCTGACTGCTAGGATGCACGGGGCAAGCCATCCTCTAATTCTCCACCAAGAGTGTCTCTTGCACTAAACAACCTCTCTTAAATCAAAGCACTCAATCCCACTGAAGGTGGGAGTTGGGAGGGGAGAGCTGGAAAAAACAAAGTAAGAAGATAAAAAAATCAATATTGGTTCCCTATAAAATAGATTGAGATATGTGGAATTCACTTCCCTTTGACGTCAGAGATGCCAATTTGGCAAATTCATTTAAGGACAAATTGAAAACATGTCTTGTAGTCTAGTTTACTGGACTGTGGTGTGGTACACTCATGGGGGCTTTGGTCATTACTGTGTGTAAAGCACTTTGAAGTATCATACCATGAGTATCACAAACAGCAGCTCCAGCTTTCATCTTGTGTCAACTGGCAAGAACACCATGCTGTGTCCTTCCTTCCACAGATGGCTGTTGGCAATGATACAAGGCAGTGAAACACAACCATGCTCCTGCTGACCTTGCTTTGCTTCTCTCCACACCCAAAGGTCAACACTGGCCCATATGCTCTACTTCATCCCCTTGGAAGTAGCTGAATGGTGATGACACTAGATCTTGTGTCCAGGAGGAGCTCCCAGAGGACCCATCTTCTGTGTTCAAAGGCCAATATTGGCCATTCTCCCCAAGGGGTACTTCATCCCTTTGGAAGGAGATGAGTGGTGATCACACTGGATCTTGTGTCCAGAAGGAGCTCCAAGATGAACAGTCTTCTGTGCTCTTGGAAGTGCTCTGTAAGCTCTGACCTGCTGACTATTTACTAAAGAGGGTTGTAAAACTGCAGCCCAAGCGCCATCTACCATTATCCCTCAATAATGCCCTTGTCTTCCCGGGAAGAGACATACATGAGTAGACATGGGGCCCCATGAATCCTACAACATATTCAGGGTCTCTGCATGTCATGTCTTCTAAAGCAAAACCATTGATGGGTTAAGGCTCTGCATGGTCAGATCTGTGGACATGAACTTCTATTGTCTTGCCCAGGGCAAAGTGTGTGTAAAAGGTTGACAAATTATTATGGTCCTGTTTAACATGGAGAAATTATTTGCAATATATAATTTTGTTATAATCAATTTAAACAAAAAAAAACCAATATTTTGTAGCTTCTATCCTGTCACTTAAGCCAAAATTTTCATTCATGGATATTTAAAGTTAGGGCTCCAGAAATCCACCTAAAAGAAAATGAACTGGTTAATCCTTTCTCCTCGTGTGAAAAATTCCATCCTCCTTCAGTGTTCCCTCTGTTGCACAAGTCATACTGCTTACTAGGCCACATACACAGATTTTGCACATAGATTTGTAGCTTTCACCTTTTTCCATAAAACCAGATCTTCTCCAGTAGCTCATCAGAGGTGTATGTCCACAGTGAACCACTAATCCTTACTTCTATTTTCATAGCATTTGCAGGAGATTATTCTGCTAGTTGACTAAATATGCCAAGGTGTCAAGTTCTGGTTTTGCTCTCTTTATATGTTTTAAAAAATGTTACTAATTGCTAGGTTGAAAGGGAAGATAAAATTTCCTGGTTCTTTGACTGTATCTGTCAGCTGACACAAGAAAAGTTCCAGGATTAGCTATTGCACCATTTGAAGACTAAGAAGAGCAACATTATACCACAGATTTTGCACCATCCACAACAGCATAGGTGTTGTGGTTTTTATGGAGAGTTCTTGTGTGCCAGTTGACTGGAAAGAGAGGAAAATACTGCCACCCCCAAGGTGACCCTGGCCATGCCCTTACCCCTTCTCATGGCTGGAGCAGAGAGACCTGCAATGGCATAGTGTAGGCTGTTGGGTGGTCAGACAGAGTCACACTGAATCCCAGAACTGCCTCGGTTGGAAAAGCCCTTTAAGATGATTGAGTCCAACCATGAACCCAACACTGACAAGTCCCCGACTAACCCATGTCCCTCAGCACTATGTCTACATGACTCTTCAATCCCTCCAGGGATGGGGACTCCACCACTGCCCTGGGCAACCCCTTCCAATGCCTGACAACCCTTTCACCAAAGAAATTCTTCCTCTCATCCAATCTCAACTGCCCTGGGCACAACTTGAGGCCACTTCCTCTTGTCCAAAATGCCATTTCATCTTGTCAAAGAGAGAAGAAGGATGTGTTACCACTGAGCAAAGGCTACATGCAGAGGCAGATAGAGAAGTCAAAGCTCAAAGCGGCTGTGTGGATACTGATATCAGCATATGTGGTCATTATGGCTTGGTATCAGGTGCACTTATAGTCATGGTATTAATGTAGTGCTGGTCTATGACCCATCGTTATACAGCTAATGACCCTGCTGCAGAATAGGATTTGTTCTTTGTGACCTGGGGAAAGTGAAGGAAAGCAGTGAGAAATTCCTCCTTCTTTTTTTCCTATAGGACAATAGAGAGTTTTTGTTAAAATTTCTCCTTGTGACCCTGCTGGGAAGATGCTGAAGAATTTGCAGTCTTCCCAGCTGCAGTTTCCTGGAAGTTTTTCAAATGCTGAACATCGTTACAAGAAACCCCAGCAACTGTGGTCACAGATGCTAAAACGGGCTTCAGAGATTAAAAATGGTAAAGGGCTGGCTTACAATTTATGCATGTTCTTTACTGTCTAAGGAGGGAGAGGCTCTGAGGGATTCAATCTCTCAGTTTATGTCTACACTAATAAAGAAAACAAGACTCAGGCACTAGTTTCAGATTGTCTACACTGCTTAATTACAGTAGAGGTCCTAAAAAATAGAAGACCTCTCCTTAGCCGAGGACTACTGCCTCACCAGGTACAGGGCACAGAAGAGCACCAGAGCTAGTGTGGAAAGGAGTCTGCAGACCCCAGGTCTCCAGGACAGTGCTGGAGTTAAATCCTATCTAGAACTTGATGGGGACCATGTGGGGTTGTGATTTTTTTAAGGTCTAGGTGGTAAGATTGATGTTTCTGGTACCCAGTGGGCATCTCCTAGAAATGGTCCTTCTTCAGCTTTGGGGCTTTTAATTACAAGGATGGAGGAGTCAGTAGGAAAGCAAGAGACACCTTAAATCTGCTTGTTGATATCCTGAAACCACATGAAACTTCTCCCCTAGCCTTGAAGGCAAGCTGCAAAACCACCTTCCTCAGGATATTCATGGATATTAATGTTTAGCCAGCTGTAAATGGATATGGCTTTGGATATAAATGTCACTGAGACTGTAAAGGGGAGCATTAGGGGCAAACAACCACCTTAGAAACAGGTAAAATCTCTACAAAACGTCTACAAGAGAGTTAACTTTGGCTCATGTGGCTTAGTCATTTCATTGCTGAGAGTGAATCTCAATTTGACCTCCTGAAATTGAATATTCACTTTAGCCTAGATTTGCAAAGCTATTTGTTAATGCACACATACAGGGCTGTTTTCTCCAGGGTTTTAAAGAAAAAACTCATTTCAATGTAAAATTCACAGGATCAAATTGAAATTTATTTTGAGAAGAGTTAACATTACTGATTTTCAGGCTCAGACAATCACTTCCATGTCAGATTGTAATTACACCTTTTTTGTGCATCAGCTGCATGCATGGTATGGAAAAAGAATGTAAGATAATGCTGTTTCTTTCAGCTACAGAAAGGACCTTTGTAATGTCCTTCCTTGGAAATCCCCCACACTGAAAGGAAAAGAATGATTTATTTCAATCAATCTGCCAGTATGAGCTAACTCATTAATTGCATAAAGATATTTGTCTTACCCAAAGTTTTGTTTGATTTTTACTCGCAAATGTCTGTTAGGTGTCTGCATAGCATTTTCTTTTCCCTGCAGCAGTTCTCACTGCCATAAAAATCTTCCTTCTGTTAAACAGCAACATTAAAATATTGCAGTGCTGACCTTAATGGTTTACAACACTCAGCTAAGGAGCTCAAGTCTCTAAAATAAGGGTAAAACACACACTAAAATCTATCTAAGGAGAATTAAAGCATCAGAAGACTGACAACCGTGATGTAACTTCAACCTTTTTTTGTACCTCCATAAGGTGCTACCCAGCCACTCTCGTGTGCAGGATGTCAGAGGACTGCAAGAACCCACTGCAGTCATAAGGAACTGGGGAGGGCAGGGATCTGGCTCCAAAGAAGATCCCATCACTGATAGACTGCAGCAGGCTATGGAAGTGCAAGCTGATTTCAAACTGGTGGAGCATCTCTACTCTTTAGTGGAGAGCTGAGCACAAAGCATTACCAAATCAACAAGGGCAATGTCTTCTGCTCACTTTGCCCTGGTGTATAAGGCTACGTAAGTTGCAAGAAAATGTAGAACTGAATATCATCGCTTTAATGTTATTTAATATTTTATTAGGTTAAATGGACACACATTTTGTACTTTTTAAAATACTTAGCAGAGACTAGCTATTTTGGTACAGTATTTAAAGGAGAAGACAGTGGGGTTCATGTCAAGATTTTGCCAATTGCAAGATGCTCCCAGTAATCAAGACTTTTTTTTTTTTTTTTTTTTTTTTTCCAAGGAACACCAGCAGTAGCAGGAAAAATGTTTGTTAACAAACCATATTGTCATTTTGGTGTTACAGACCCCAAGATGGATGCTCACCTAGCTGCTTCCCCAAAATCTGTCAGGAGATTCTGTACCGTCCAGCCACATGGAGCAACTTGTGAAGCCATGAGCTATCTCTTGTGTGGAGAGACAGCTCAGGACTCCATTAGGGAATGCTTAGGAACCAAAACACCAAGTGATTATATGGCCATGGATGTGCTAAAAGAGATATGTGAGCTCACACCCCAGAGTGTCGAAATTCCCCAAACACTTATTGGTGAATCCCTGCTGCAGAGATTGTTAGAAATAGTACCAAACCATTTAGGCAAATCTTGGTAATACTTACTGTGAATTCAAAAGGAGAGGAATCACAGTGCTGTTGAGGTAAACTGACAGCACAGAAGATTTGGCCCCATTGAAAAGATGAGAAAACTTGTAAGAACCTGGAGGATCTTGGGAACAGAAAAACTGCAATGTTGAATGTGACCTTTCTTTACAAGACCTCATTTTAATATTAGCACAGCAGGCCAAGGAGTCAACAAGAGTTAATTCATCCTTCCAACAAATTAAATCTTAAGAGCTGGCGATTTTATCAAGCGGCAGAGTATCAGCATCATCATACAGACAAATTCTGGTCCTTCAGCTTCTGCAATGGTTGAGCATCAAAAAAAACCAAAACAACAGAGCTTGATCCTGGGACAGCTCAGTCAACAGTATTGTTTCCAGTCAATCCACAGGGTTTGGGGAAGGACATGTGATTACAACCCCACCACATTGGAATAGATGGAAAAATGTTCCAAATGGGCTTCCTACTTCCTCCAGAAAGTCTTTCAGAAGATGGCAATGGTGACCAACACTGTTTCCCTTTGCCATAGCACCTTTTGAGAGTAGCGTGTAATTCATGATGAAAAACAGCAATAATACTGCTTTACACAGGAAGATAAAAGCCTTCCTTTGCAGCAATGAAACTCAGATGTCTTGAGCAATGTGTGTAGCTTAAGAGGTTTTTTTTGACAGTGCAATATTGCATATAATAACAATTACCAATGACCTCTATTAGGTTGTCCAGTCTCATTAAGGCCAATGCATTTGGTACCTGCCACTGCCAATTTGCCTCAACAGAGGTTTTATTCAGTGGATATGATAGAGCTGTAAAGCAATCTTTTTTCATTTAAATAGTTTAATTGAGGAATGCTATCAGATGTTTCAAAATTTAATGTATACAACAATTTGCTTCCCCTATCTCTTTTCAGAGTTTAGTTTGGAGAAAATGACATCTGATTCTTATAGAAAGAAAGCAATTACATTTTGGAGCTTGCCTGCCCGTATTGCATATGTTTTTAAACATAAAAAGAAATTCTTAATATGTAATTGTCAGGTAATAAAAAGGAAAATATTTTACTTTGCATTTATGAAGTAATTTTTCAAAAGCATAAGGGAATTGCATGTTAACGTTTTTCGTTTATTACCACACTCCTAATGCTGCACTGTTTTCACAAGTTTAGATTTAAAAAAACCCACAGATCTGATGTTCACGTATTAGTATGATAATACCCTATAAAGTAATTAGGACAGGGGAAACTGCAAAGGTTTGTCGGTTCTGATAAGCCTATGCCTGCTCCAGGGCATTGTCAGAAACCCACTGGGAGTTTCTCCAATGACTTCTATGGGCCCCAGCTCTTAACTTAATCTTCTAAGAATCTTCAGTCCCAGCTCATCCATCTCATAATCTATTTTCTCCACCTTTTCTCCTACTTTGCCTGGAGTACCACCCTTGCAGACCAACACAGTGCTTTGAAACTTGGCTCTTGTTTGCAGAGGGAATAAGGCAGCTCTGTACCTGTGTCTCTACATGGAGGTGAGGACTGGAATGATACTCCAATAGTGTTCATGCTCCTCTGGGCTAATGAAAAAAAATGCTTGAAGATAATCCTAGTTAGTAAAAGAAGGAATGAACTTCATTAGGGAATAGCAAATCCCTCTTCCTGACTTCTTGGTTGGAAGAAATGCACCTTTAAAGCCCTAAAATCTGGTGTACAATAGGGAAGGGAAGGGAAGGGAAGGG
>NW_010296678.1:13305-14569 GCF_000700745.2 Antrostomus carolinensis | reverse complement strand
TCGAGTTTTACCAACACCTGCTCGGCGTTTCCCATGCCCAGTCTCACTCCCTCACTCCCTGCTGCCCACCCAGAACTGCACACAACTGCCTCCCCAAAGCATCCCAGCATGTGCGTGGCAGCGTGTGGGTGTGTTTATTTCTAGGGGTCCACTGCACCCCCCAGACTGGCTGAGCTCCATTCCCTACTCCCCAGGCTGGGCACATGCCCACTGGTGCCCGCTGGTGTGCAGATCTACTTGCAGAGGAACTTAAAACCAGATCCAGTGCTCTCTTGCCCAGCAGCACCATCCTCATCCTCCTGCCTGCTCTTCTGCATCCTGTTTCCAGCTTGCTCAGCTGTGCTGCAGCCTCCAGGCTTGCCCCTGCCCCTGCTGCGGGGTCCAACTTCCCTTTCCGGAGGCATGTGTGTCCTGAAGCCTTCTCCTGCACCCTCTCCTCAAGCCTCACTGAGGTTTTTGGATCACACCTGGTGCTTCCACTTGTCCTGGCCACTGTGCCCATCCTGCTCCGTGCCCCAACAGTGAAGCTTCCCTGTGCCCAGAGGTTTGAGGCGCGGGGACGTGCCGCTGCAGACCACTGATGTTCGATGCAGGACATGGGTCTGTTTGCATCCAGATCACAGGGAGACATGGAAGATCCACACAGAGATCATGAGGAGAGAGTGTTACAAACACCTTCCCTGCCTGCACACAGACTTTAAAGCCCCTGGGCGTGTGCTTTTGAGTCTCATGGTGCAGCTGGGTGGGTGCTGCCAGAGTGAGGGCTTGGAGGTGACAATCCACAGGCCATGGGATGCCTCACAGGGCACCGGCGGCTACTGAGCTGATGAGAGGATAATTGGAGGCTCAGCCTACACAGGGAGATCCACTTGGCATCAAGCGCCCCTCTTTGCACTGAAGGGAGAAGGCAGAGCAGGACCCTGCTTTAGGGGCACCTTGAGGTGATGGAGCACCAAGACCCAGCTCCCAAAAGGACTTGGAGATGACTCAGGGGCTTCCAAGTGGGTGCATGTGGGGTGGGACCTGGTGCCCTTTGGGGCATAGGTTGCTGCAGGAGGGCACAAAATCACAGAATCATTAAGATTGGAAAAGACCTCTAAGATCATCCAGTCCAACCATCAACCCAACACCACCATGGCCACTAAACTGTGTCCCTAAGTGCCACATCTATACTTCTTTTAAATCCCTCCAGTGATGGGGACTGACCACCACTGCCCTGGGCAACCCCTTCCAATGCCTCTGAACTAGATGATCTTTGAGGTCC
>NW_010296678.1:12529-12944 GCF_000700745.2 Antrostomus carolinensis | reverse complement strand
GGCCTCACCAGTGCTCAATACAGGGCCATGATCCCTGCCCTGGTCCTGCTGGCCACACCACTGCTGATAAAGGTGGGGCTGGGCAAGCTCTGCCCTGATGCCAGGGCTCCTCCTCATGCCCCAGTGAGAGTGGTCACCGGATCTCCAAGGGCGCTGGGCCAGAGCCAGCACACGGGACAGGGTCCGGATGCCACGGCCCAGCCCCGCACTAGCTGGCCTTTCATTTGTTCTCATTAAAGGCTGGCAGGGTGTCTAATTAGGCAGCATGAGTGCCAGCGCCCTGCTGACAGACACCTGTGCAGACAGACCTCCTCCTCACCCTGCCTCGTAATTAGCTTGCAGGATGCTGCCACGTCACCCAGCAGGACCTGCTCTGGCACAGACAAACAAAGCTCTTCCTCACCGGGACAGGGCA
>NW_010296678.1:12136-12459 GCF_000700745.2 Antrostomus carolinensis | reverse complement strand
CATGAAAACCCCATGGCTGTGGCATCCTCAGTGGGCAACCCCCTGCATCCCACTCCCGTGGGTACCACAGCCACGTACTAGCACTGCCCCATGCCCAAGGCAGAGTCACTTGCCCGTGGGCACCCAGATTTTTTGGGGTGTCCTTTATTCACCCCAGGGCAGTGCCCGTGCACCTCGGATCCCTGGAGAGCATGAGCCGTGTCTCTTCGCACCCACTTGTGTGCACCCACCTGTGGGGCACGGGGAGGACGAGGCGTCTTTGTAGCCTTGTGAACTGCACAGGGGTAATGAGCCAGTGGCCACTTTAATTAGATTAATTGGCT
>NW_010296678.1:8868-12071 GCF_000700745.2 Antrostomus carolinensis | reverse complement strand
TGCCACTCTGCAGCGCTTATGGCCACTGCGAGCCAGCAGTGGGCAAAACCATGATGCGGAGATGCTGCTGGGCAAGGGGCACTTGGGGGTGTACGGCTACTAAAATAAACTGGAGATCAAGAGGGGGAGAAAGATCAGGAGGTCCTGAGGATATCCAACCTAAACCTTGCCAGGGGAGGTTCAGGTTGGATATTAGGAAAAAATTCTTCACTGAAAGGGTTGTCAAGTATTGGAACAGGCTGCCCAGGGAGGTGGTGGCGTCACCATCCCTGGAGGTATTTAAAGGACATGTAGATGTGGTGCTTGGGGACATGCTTTAGTGGTGAACTTGGCAATGCTGGGTTTATGGTTGGACTAGATGATCATAATGGTCTTTTCCAACCAAACTATTCTATGATTCTATGAGGATGCTCCAGGCACAGGGGAAGGGGCAGAGCTGCAGGTAAGTGAGGGCTGGAGCACAGGGATGGGGTTTGGGGAGCCCAGGAGCAGAGGATGGGGATCAGGGCTGGGGAAGGGGTTGGGGCAGGAGCCAGAGGATGGGGCGCCCGTGGTGGAAGGACGGTGTCAGGGGCACCCAGGAGAGCACAGGCAGCAGGGGAAGCTGTGCCTGGGCCACAGGGGCTGGCAGGGACGGCTGGGTGGTGGGATCATACCTTGTCCCTGCTCTCCATACCTGATGATGGAGGAGGAGGCACACTGGCATCAGGGTCTTTCCCAGCTCTGCCAGGCACTGGCACATCAAACCTGGCACTGGAGCTGCTCAGAGGCACCAGTTATTTATAAATGCCACCCACAAGAAAAGCAAAGAGGTGACAGCCTAAAAATACCCACCTGGGCTGGGGTGGCGAAGTCCCACTTTTCCACAGACTAGAGAGTGGGAGGTAGTACCAGGAGCTATTTTTATCCCTCTTGTCCTCAGCCTGTTATTAAAGTGTTGGCCTGCAGTGCCCACTGCAGCTGGAGCTGCTGCCTTCACCCACGCAGATGGCCTGTGCTCCAGGGTCACTTTTCCTGGAGGCTCAACCCACCGATGCCCAACACTGTGAGTGCAAAAGGGCTGGTGAGCAAGAGCTTAGCAGCTCCAGGAGGCAACTAATGTGGCAGACACCCCTACACATACCCAACAGACACCCCACAACCCTTCTGGGGACCTGGGCTACTGCAGGCAGCTGGTACCCCAAGGATTTGCCCAGTGATGGGATACCAGCAGCTCCCCAGGGTGTCTCCCATGAGAAATGAAGTGACTGTGCATGTGGGTTGGGAATACACCTGCACCCATGTATGTGTGGAACATTCAGCTGATCCTAGAATCACAGACTGGTTTGGGTTGGAAGGGACCTTAAAGCTCATCCAGTTCTAACCCCCCTGCCATCAGCAGGGACACCTTCCACCAGACCAGGTTGCTCAAAGCCTCATCCAACCTGGCCTTCAACACTTCCAGGGAGGAGCAGCCACAGCTTCTCTGGGCAACCTGGGCCAGTGTCTCACCATCCTGACAGCAAAGAATTTCTTCCTCAGATCTCATCTCAATCTCCCCTCTTCCAGTTTCAAGCCATCACCCCTTGTTCTGTCACCACGTGATCCTTCCTACACACCACCTTGTGACGTGACACCAGTGCCTGGCATGGGGACGGGCTGGACCCTGTGCACACCAGGGACACCCACCCACGGCAGAGGAGGGGAAGAGCTCACAGGACAGGGTGGTTGCCCCCAGTGCCCTTGTGCATGCCACCGGAACCAGAGCTGTCCTGGCATCCCGACGTGGAGGGCACAGGTCTCACATCCACAGGGGTACATCACACAGGTCAGCAGTGAGCCCCCAAGCCCCATCGCAGCTCCCTAGGATCCTCTGAGCACCTGGATGGACCCTGCAGCCCCCAAGTTCTCCATGACCCTATAAAATACCAACCTGCAAATCTCAGGTCACCACACACCCCTGAGTGCCACATCATTGCCCCAGGATGCCCACTCAGCCTCCGAGCCTCAGCACATATCCCTGTCATGCCCCCATGTCCCCATCATGCCTGCACATCCCCAGATGATGCCAGCACAGACCCCACAGTCCAGCCCTGGTCCCCACGTGGGGTGGCTGGAGGAGGTGGTGGCATTGCCAGGAGATGGGGGTAGGGCAGCAGCTGGGAGAAGGGCAGGGAGGATGCAAATGCAGCCGGTCCCATCCTCAGGTGCACATCGGACATGTTCAGCTGGGAGCTTGTTAGCCAAGAAATTATCAACCCTGGCGAAGAGCTGCAGCACACACATCCCCGGGGCTCCCAGGGGAGCTGGCGCTTCCATTCCTGCCGCACACCAGGACCCAGCACAGACACAGCTTGGATGGAGTTATTTTTTTGTTGGTGAATGTTAATCCCAGCTCAGCTCATGCCTCTGCAGTGGCTCGCCTGGGCCTCGCTCCAGGCTGGCTGCTGCCCACGCTTGCCAGCAGGCAGGCAAGGGGGGATGAAGGGGACAGTCTGGAGAAGAGAAGGCTCAGGGGAGACCTTCTAGCAGCCTTCCAGTACCTGAAGGGGGCCTGTAAGAAAGCTGCAAAAGGACTGTTCACAAGGGCATGTAGCAATAGGACAAGGGGTCATGGTTTTAAACTAGAAAAGAGTCGATTTAGGTTGGATATTAGGAAAAAAATCCTCAATACGAGGGTGGTGGATCATTGGAACAAGTTGCCCAGAGAGGTAGTGGAGGCCCCAATCCCCTGAGGTATTCAAAGTCAAGCTTGATGGAGCTCTGGGCAGCCTGCTCTAGTAAAGATGTCCCTGCTCACTGCAGGGGGAGTTGGACTAGATGACCTTTGAGAGTCCCTTCCAACCTGATATATTCTATGAATCTATGGTTCTATGACAGCTTCATTCTGTGGTGTCACCCCAGGATGCTCTGTGCCCATGGCAAAGTGCCATGTCTGGGATGGGAAGCAAAAGGAGGAGGGTGGGTGAGCTGCCCATGCCTGGTACCTAAGGGACTGGCACGTCCCCAGGTCTGCTGTGCATAGGGGGGCCAACACTAATGTGGGGCCAATGGGGTATCATGGGGGGATGGTGGGGTTGGTGGTCAGTGGTAGGGTGGGAGGCAGGTCTGGTACCCCCGACTGTTGCCCTGTGGGGCATGCAGAAAAGAGCGGATGGTGGGAACAGGGAAAGGGCTTCCCCAGCAGGAGAGGAGAATGTGATCGTACGGGGCGTCCTCTGCCA
>NW_010296678.1:4541-8778 GCF_000700745.2 Antrostomus carolinensis | reverse complement strand
TTTCTGAATGGATGGGTTTGCTTTCCTGCGGAGGCTGGGACCGCAGAGCCATGATGCCATCATCGCTGGGGAGAAGGGGCCTTCTCCCTACAGCCTTGCCAGGGAAACACAGGCAAGGAAACGCAGGCAGGGAAACGCAGGCAGGGGAATGCAGGGAGGGAAATGCAGGGAGGGGAATTGGATGCAGCTCCAGGGCAGAGTGGGCAGCTGGGGCACAGCATGGCCAGGCAGAGGGACAGCAGTAGCTCTAGCCCCTGATGGGGGAAAGCCTCATATTAAACCCACTTTTTCCTAATATCTTGGACGATGATTCTTTCAGAGACCTTAAGTCCAAACCACTCATTTGTGACACGTCCAGCCAAGGCTTGCTGCTTTTCCTTTCATCCTTTATTTAACTTCATGTCCATTAAACCGTTAGAGTAGTCACCAAAATTCCAGTTCCTGCCCATCCCCTGCTCAGAGAGGCTGGGATACAGGTCGTTCCAGGATCCGGGGTATCCCAGCTGGGCAGGAGAGGGGAGCAGGATGGGGTTCCCAGGCAGCCCAGACAGCTTGAATTTCCACATGGTTTTAGCTGAGCTAAAACCAGCTCTGGAAGGAGGCTAGGCCAGATTTGGAGATATAATTATGTATAAAAAACGCTTGGCCTTGTCCCTGCCGCAGGAGCTGTGCCCAGCTCTGCCACTCGGAACGTGCCAGGACCTGATGGGACCACGCCAGCCTTTGGGGACCCCAGACCCTGCCTTAGGGGTCTTGCCCCTCTACCCAGCCACGCTGCGGGCAGGGGGTGCCAGGCCACCACCCCACAGAAGGCTGGTAGCCTGCTCCTGTGGTGTGGCCTGGTTCCCATCCTGGATTACCCTCTCCCCACTGATGGGAGGGGAAAGAGCTCACCGAGTGCCAGATGGTGCCGTTTAATTTTTTTTCTGGGTGAGGCTTGAATCTGTTCATGTCTGTGAGCGGGACCCCAAGAGAACGACGCAGGCAGTGCCGGGTGGAGAGCCCTCCTGCCTTCGGGCTCAGCTATTTCTCATCTAGAAACAGCAGCTTTGTGGCGAGGACCATTCCTTAAAGCATCTTCCAAGGCTTTTCCTCACTTAGCAAACATCCCTCGCTACATGGGGCAGCACAAGCGTAGTGTCCCCAGCCCCTTTTGGGGTGATTTTACCTGGTGATTTATTCTTCCCCCTGCAGTCCTGCCAGGTTGCCTACTTTCCACAAGAGCTGAGGAACCAGGTCAGCTTGAGGGACCTGAGGAGGAGGAGGTGAGGAAGGCAACACTTTTCCCGGCACTGCCTGCGACTGCTGCCTGTGGCCTCCACCAGCTCGCAATTATCTGGGGTAATGGAAGGGGAGGGTGACCCAGATAGCGCGGGAAGGAGGATAATAAGGAAGATGTAAGTGAGGCTTCAGGAATGGGAAATGGGCCGGAGGACAGATGGGAGGGCATGGAGAGGAGCTCCAGGATGAACCCTGAGCTGGGAGTTGAACAGGCACTGCCCAGAGCATCCCCATGGCACATGACATCCCTAATCTGGGCAATAGACCCCTTGGTAACCTGAAATATGCCCTCCTGGATTTATAGCCCTATCTGAGCCCCTGACACAAGAAAGATGTAGAGCTGTTGGAGCAGGTCTAGAGGAGAGCCAGGAAGATGACCAGAGCGCTGGAGCCCCTCTCTGCTGAAGAAAGGTTGAGGGAGCTGGGCTTGTTGAGCTTGGAGAAGAGAAGGCTCCGGGGAGATTCTAGTGGCCTTCCAGTACCTGAAGGGGCTCCAGGAAGACTGGGGAGGGACTTAGGCCAAGGGCAGGGAGTGACAGAACAAGGGGCGATGGCTTTAAACTGGCAGAGGGGAGATTGAGATGAGATATGAGGCAGAAATTCTTCACTGTGAGAGTGGTGAGACACTGGCCCAGGTTGCCCAGAGAAGCTGTGGCTGCTCCTCCCTGGAAGTGGTGAAGGCCAGGTTGGATGAGGCTTTGAGCAACCTGGTCTGGTGGAAGGTGTCCCTGCTGATGGCAGGGGGGTTGGAACTGGATGAGCTTTAAGGTCCCTTCCAACCCAAACCAGTCTGTGATTCTGTAATTTATGGTTTGGGGTGGAAAAAGGGGTTGGTAGAGGACAGGACCTCCCAAGCAAACTCTTCCTTTCCCAGTGAGCAGTCCTGACTGGGATGAGCTGAGAGGCTTGGAGAACGCCATGTTGGAGAGGCCATGCATCACCACACTGCTGTAGCGAGCTCTGCTTGGCTCGCAGAGAGGATACAGCGTCTGTCACAGGGCTACCCGCTGTCCCCAAGGCCAGGTGCCGCACAGCTTCAGGGACTTTGCTGGAGGGCACCTTGCAAGAGAGCACCTGCAGGCCAGCAAAGGGGGAACTGGGGCTCCTGTCCTTGCTGAGCACCTTTCCTCCTTGCAAAGGGTCCACACAGCAGTTCTGGGACCCAGCCGGCACACACCAAGTGATATATCGTTATAAATCTCTCAGCTGCTCCCATCATCCTTTCTCCAAAAAGAGCTGAGGAAGCACAGGTCTGAGCCAGTGCTCGTCCATCACCATGGAGAGGTGTCCCCACGCTGCTGCCACCTGCTCTGGCCACCTTGGCAATCTGCTGTGGCCGCTGCCTGGGGGAAATGCCACCTGTTTGCTGCCTCCGGGCTGTGACTCGATTTCCCCTCTGACCAATGATGGGCTGGGAGACCTCACTTCACACCACCCTGGGTGGGCTCTGAGGCTGATTTTCTGAGTCCAGTGATGAGGAGGACCCAACGTGTCCTGGTTTTGCTAGGGTACAGTTAATTTTCTTCTCAGTAGCCAAAATAGATGTGTTTTAGTTTCAGTGTGGGATTTGTTATGAGAGGAATGTTGACAAAGTATCAGTGTTATTAGTTGCTGCTGGAGCTCAAGGCCATTGTGTTTGGCTGGTTCACAGCTGCATTAGAACTGGGAGGGGCAAGCGTAGTAATTAGCAAACCCCAAATTGGCATTTGGCTCTGCCAATGAGATATTCCTTATCATGTCACGTTATGGTCAGTATATTAACCAGGGCTGGCTGGAAAATGGGGGGATTCTCTCAGGGATGGCTCAGGCTCTTGTTCTTCCAGGATTGTGATTTGGGTTTGGGGACTGTCTCTGCTCTGGGATTGCTGGCTGGGACAGGCTGGGCATCGGTCAGCAGGTGGTGAGTAATTGCACTGGGCATCACTCTTTTGTATATTCTATTACTGTCAGTATTACTATTTTATTTCAATTAGTAAATAGTTTTTATCTCAACCCATGAGTTTTCCTTACTTTTACCCTTCCAATTCTCTCCTCAGCTCCCTGAGTGAGGGGAGAGTGAGCGACTGGCTGTGTTTGGCTGCAGCCAAAGGAGTGAAACCACCACACAAAGTGGGGACTGCCCGTCCCAGCCCAGTGCAGTCCAGGGCTCTTCATGTTTAAATGAAGGATGCTGGGAGTGGTGTGGGAGCAGGTCAATGCTCTCAGATCCTGCAATGGCAAGACAACCCCTGAGCTGCCTCCAGCCAGCAGATGCCTGTCCCCAGCCTGGGGCCACCCATGCTTGAGATGAAATTCATAGTTTTTTGTCCCGTGAGCACATCTGAGTGGTGACACATCCATGGCATGGAGGAAAGGACCAGGTTGGGTTGGTGCTTGGCTCTGTGTTGCAGATGCTAGCGGGGCATGGGGTCTCATGTGAGGATTTTTTGGGGGAGCTGCAGAAAAGGGATCTTCTGCTCCATCAGCACATTGTGAAGGTGCCATTGGGTGACCCCACATGAGCATTTTGGCCAGGAGGGTGTTTGCTGGTTGGACATGGGTGGAGAGGGCCATAGCTCTGGGCACTGGCAAGGAGCCAGGGAACAAGAACCAGTGGAGCAGCACCAGCCTTTCCAAGCAATCTGAACTCATCATTGCAAAATATTTTCAGTGACAGAAAAGAAAATAGAACAGACGGCGGAGGGTGGAGGAGAGGAAGTGCTGGAGAGAGGGGAGGAGCTGCCCCCCTTTCCCCCCCCCAGGCAGCCCCATGGCTTTGGGTGTTGGGGGATGGGGGTGATGCTGGGGGGAGGCTGAGGCGTAGGGTTTTTTGTAGGCTGGGTTTCAAAGGGGAGGCTCATGGGTGACGGGAGCACGACATCTTCCATGACAGGCTTGAATGTGACTCAACGTCACCTACTTTCCACAACGACAACTTCTGCTGCTTCATCTTCTCCACACAAATCTGGGGCTCGCT
>NW_010296678.1:3188-4485 GCF_000700745.2 Antrostomus carolinensis | reverse complement strand
AAGGGAGGAGAGCGTGATGAGGAGGAGGATGTGCTTCTTCCTCCTTTGCTCCCCTCCCAAGCTGTCCCCAAAGGTGCGTCCGCCCTGAGGAAGGGAGCATGGAGAGCCCTGTAAAGCCACTCTTTCTTTAATTGAATATTCAATTTTCAAAATAACCTTGAGGAACTAAATGAAGAGGCTGGGAAGAGAGAGCTAATTGTCAGCTGCACCTGCTCGTCACACAACCACAGCAATGCTGCTTCGAGCTTCCTTCCAGCCCACTCACACCATTTATGTTTTGTTTTTTTTCCCCCCAAGCCATTACGTCAATGCAGAGGGCACAGCAGCCTTGCGAGGCATGAGAACCACACCAGGCCCTGGTGTGGAGGGTGGGACAGGGGGACAGGGGCTGTAAAAGCTGGTGAGGGGCTTGGCTGGCCCTGGGAGGTGCTTTTTGACAGGGCTGGGAGGGTGGGGTGTGATGTGCACAGAGGTACAGTCCCATGAGGGGTGCAGACAACGGTGCATGTGGGGCCTGCATCTCTGGGTGCCATATCTCAGGGTGCTGATGCCCCCCAGGTTTGGGTGCCCCCAGACCCTGCTGCCTCTGTCGGGTGGTGAAGGGGGGTGTGATGGGCTGCAGGGGTTGGGAGGGACCTGGGCATCCTGCACCCATGCATGGGGACTGTGCGTGTCCTCACACCACAGCCCAGGGCTCTGCACCTTTGCTAAGGACCTGGCTGCCCTCCACAACTGCCCACAGCTCTGGCACTGGCTTCTCCTTCCTGCCTTCAGGCAACCTCACAGCCATACCATGTGCCTGTCCTTGCCCTGGAACATCCCCATCACTAGTTGCTTCCATCCATGGGCTATTTTACCCCAGAGGAGCAACATGACTTGGTCTGTTCAACCAAGGAACAAGTGACAGGACAAGAGGAAATGGCTTCAAGTTGCACCAAGGGCAGTTGAGATTGGATGTGAGGAAGAATTTCTTGGCTGAAAGGGTTCTGAGGCATTGGAAGGGTTTGCCCAGGGCAGTGGTGGAGTCCCCATCCCTGGAGGGATTGAAGAGTCATGTAGACATAGTGCTGAGGGACATGGGTTAGTCGGGGACTTGTCAGTGTTGGGTTAATGGTTGGACTCGATGATCTGAAAGGGCTTTTCCAATATGGGCAGTTCTGGGATCCTGTGACTTGCCCTTCCTGGGGGTGCTGAGCCCCCCAGCCTGGGTATCCCAGGGCAGAGGGTGTCCTGTCCTGTGGGTGCAGGCAGGAGCATGGGGCACTTTGGCAGCACATGTAGGAGGGTCTGGCAGGGC
>NW_010296678.1:1746-3070 GCF_000700745.2 Antrostomus carolinensis | reverse complement strand
GCTGCCTCCACACTCGGCTGCATTAATAATCCGCCGGCTGATGGGGAAGGATTTACCAGCTGTTTTTCATGACTCCATTGGCCTCAGATAAATCAGGGAGGGGGTGTCACACGGCGTTTGCCAGGGGCCTGATGGATGGTGCCGAGCGAGCGGATCGCTCACGCGCTGACACTCACAGACTCTGTCAGGCTGGCGGAGAGCGCACGATTAATGGTCCCAATCAAGTGGGAAGGAATGGCTGGGGTGGTACCCAGCCCACCCCTCACCGTAGCATCGCGGCTGCTGGTGGGGGCCCCTCCCCTTCCCCAGCTTCCCTTCCACTGGGCTGGCATGGGCAGCTCCCCCAGCCCCGGCTGCAGGATGGAGGAGTGAGATGAGCTCCAAAGAGCTGAGCACACACAATATTTCCAAAGCAATTGCAAGCGAAGCAGGGAGCAGCTGTGGGCTGAGCAGCGATGCCTCCCTCAATACCAGCAACATCTGGATGCAGCAGCTGTGCCGGCAAGAGAAACCTGCTCGGAGTGAGGGGGAAGGGTGTGGGACCACATTGTGCGGCACAGCGGGTGCTGCAGGGCTGGCGATGAGAAACCTGCCTCTGGCTTCAGGTCTCTGCTCGCAGGTTAGTTCTCCGGAGGCAGCATCCTATCCCTTGGGCTTCAGGGCAGGGTGCTGGTGCCCACCCACGCACCCATCACTATGGGAGGGTGCTGGTGCCCACCCAGTGAGGGGGAAGGGTGTGGGACCACATTGTGCGGCACAGCGGGTGCTGCAGGGCTGGCGATGAGAAACCTGCCTCTGGCTTCAGGTCTCTGCTCGCAGGTTAGTTCTCCGGAGGCAGCATCCTATCCCTTGGGCTTCAGGGCAGGGTGCTGGTGCCCACCCACGCACCCATCACTATGGGAGGGTGCTGGTGCCCACCCACGCTCCCATCACCATGGGAGGGTGCTTGTCCCAGCGCTCTGAGGTGTGGGGGAGCCTTTGCCCTGGGACCACGGCACATTGCAGAGTGCTCCCCTCCTCTGCTTGTGGTCCCTGTTGCACAGGACCCCCGCTGTGGAGCAGGGGCGCCCCAGGGGGGCTGAGTGCCTCAGTGGGGAGCCCAGCTCTGCTCTGACCATCTCGGCAGCATCGCTGGAGCTGGAGCCTATTTTAAAAGACAGTTTGTAAGTGAGGAGAAGCCCGAGGGGGCTGCAGCTTGGGGGCTGCAGTCAGGTACTGGGGCTGCTGTTACCCAGCCCAGGGAGCGAGGGACCCCCAGCAAGCAGAGCCCCAGCAAAGGGGGTCCCACAGGGGGATCTGCCCACGGGGGTCTGCTGTGCCCCAC
>NW_010296678.1:0-1497 GCF_000700745.2 Antrostomus carolinensis | reverse complement strand
TCCACTGCCCCCTGCACACTCTGCTCACCTGCTCCTCCTTCACCACCCACCTCCCAGCTGCATCATGTGAGAGCCCATGGGCCACATGGGACCCACAGGAGCAGTGGGAAGGGGAGAAAGTGGTGGCACCGAGGGCTGAAGGCATTCAGAACCCCGCTGGTACTGGGGCCCTGGTGAGACTCAGACCCCAGGGGAGAGCTCCTGCATGCCAGGGCCCCTGGGCACAGGTGCCACCAGGGATGTCAACGCACATCCCGGCCACAGCCCTTTTGTGTCAGTGCTGGTGGGACCGTGCAGTGCTGTCAGGGGCCCACGGCTCAGGGCACTGCTGGGACCCCCCTGGCCCCTCTCCTCCTGGCCAAGAGGATGAGGAGCCCATTGTCCTGTTGGTGGGAATTCCGAAATGGAAGCACAGGGTGGCTGGTGCCACCTCCCAGCCCTGTGTGGCCGTGGGGATGGGCAGAGTAACCTGCTGGCACATGGCACAGAGGATGCTTCCTCCTGTCCCTCTGCTCTGGGCTGGCCTGGGGACAGGGTGTTGGGGTGCAGTCCCCATTGAGCCCCACTGCTCTCCTGGGAACATTCCCGTAGGGTCCTGAGGCCAAGAGACCATCTCCTGATGCTGCCTCTCCTCTCAGTGCCACCCGTGCCAGGAATCAGCGCAGCAACAGGGCCCGGGTACACTTCACAGGACTTCCAGCAAACGCCTTTTTGAAGCCAAAGCAAATGAATTATTCCACTTAATTTGGGCGCAGGAAGACGAGCACAGGCAGCAGCACTGTCTCTCCCAGCTCCACAGTGCCCTGTGCCACCCTGTGCCCCATTTGCAGAACTCGGGGTGGTGCACACTGCAAGGACCCTGTCCATGTCCATGGGTCCTGCCACCCCTCCGGGCTGTGACGATGGCTGTGTGGGTCATGCAGGGCAGGGTGGGAGGTGGAGGTTAGCCTGTTGCTCTGCCATCCCAGGGAGGAGCAGGGTGCTGGGAAGGGACACCTTCCAGTGGGCAACCCCATACCCACCCGCAAGTACTGGGCTGGGCAGCAGCTCCCTGCCGGGCTGGGGACACAGGCTGCAGCTCCTGGGTGTCCCCAGATGTGGGCAGACAGTGACAGCCTGGGGACAGATGGGCTGGAGGAGGGCACAGGCTGTGCCCAGCTCAGTGCTCCCTTTCCCAGGGAGGGCAGACGGGTCCACTGCCCAGGTGAGCTCTTGGCCAGGGTCCCGCTGGGCAGCTTTGATCTCCCTCCGCTGCCTGCTCCCAGCAGACGTGCCCGGCTCTAATTGCTGCTGCCGCTTTGCTCTGTGCGGGGCCTTGTGAAATATTTACACTGCCTTCCCCTTTGAAGTCTGATGTGATCACCAGCCCTGGCTCAGCCCAGCTTGGTGCCCACTCTGCCCAGCACTTTGCCAGCACTGAGCTCAGCCCTGTTACACCCGTCCCTGCGGCAGGGAAAGGCTCGTGGCTAGGATAACCCACGCTACCTCCCCCTGAGC
>NW_010296677.1:0-23322 GCF_000700745.2 Antrostomus carolinensis | reverse complement strand
GAAGGAGCAAAAAACACGGTGACCTTGAAGCACCTGCAGCAACACAAGTATTGTTATCAAAGTTCTTCTCGTGATATGTCTGAACTGAAACACTGAAAGTAAAATACTGCTATTCTAATTACTAAAAAGAAAATTAACTCTATCCTAGCAAAACCAGGACAATAAGACAAGGTAATTATTTGGGAATATTCTACAGAAAATATTAGTTACTGAACTTAGCTCATATTTTCTCTTTGAGAAGAATAATTGCAAAAATATCTCTTTTTTTTCAAACATAGTCACAGTTATATGAACAATTAATAGGTTCTGTTTTCACTTTTTAAGAGGCAAATGAACAAACATTTGAAGATTTTTAAAAGAATAGGAGTGAGAGTGACTATAAAAAAAAGTTTTATAACAGAAAAATCAATGAGTTCAATAAAAAAACAGTCTTGGCCTGATCATACTTGTACTGTTGTAAAGAAAGATAGGATCTTCAGCATGGCAGAGACCTGAGAGGATTCGGTGGTATACATAAAATGAGAATAACAATGCAGCAAAAATTTAAAAGCAAGTTTATAATTTATAAAGTGTTGTATTTCATTTTACAATCCTCAAAACTTTAAAATTAAGTCTGGATATTTTCTGTAGAAGATACAGCTCAATTTAATGCTTGTTCCTTATGCCAGCCTTAATTTCATGACTATTATTAGAGAAAGGCAAGGATAATTCAAAAACATAGTTAAGAGATGATTAGGCCGGAGATTATTTCCTTTGTCTAAAGTCTAAAATAAATAAAAAACCCCATAGTTTTGCTTGTGGTTTTACCTGTAGACAAGACTTAGTCACCTTATGTTGTGGGTTAACCCTGGTAGGCAGCTAAGGTCTGCACAGCCACTCCCTTGCTCCCCTCCAGTGGGATGACTAAGGGAATTTAAAGAGCAAAAGTGAGAAAACTCATGGACTGAGATAAACAGTTTAAGAGGAAAGCAAAAGCTGCACAGGAAAAAAAAGGAATTCATTCACTGTTTACCAAAGCCAGGCAGATATTTAGGATATTTCCATTTCCAGGAAAGCAAGGCCTCATCACATTTAACAGTTACTTGGGAAGAAAAATGCCATAACTCCAAACTTCCCCCTTTCCTCCCCCTGGCTTTTATTGCTGAGCATGATGTCATATGGAGTGGGGGACAGCTGTCCTGCTGTGTCGTCTCCCAGCTTCTTGTGCACCCCCGGCCTACTCTCTGCCAGGGCAGCGTGAGAAATAGAAAAGACCTTGAAGCTGTGTAAGCACTGCTCAGCAACAGCTAAAACATCCATGTGTTATCCACGTTGTTTTGGTCACAAATTCAAAACACAGCCCCATAGAAGCTACTAAGCAGATAATTAACTCTATCCCACCCAAAACTGGTACACCTTATTTCCATAAATTGTACATACCATTTCACTATATTCCTGATACCTGAAATATTTACAAATGGGCCAAAGGTATTCATTAACGAGATTGTCAGTCTTGGCTGGGATTGTAAATTACCTACATCATTTACAAAAACATTTCCTCAACTTTTATAAATCCAAAATAAGCAAGCCAGTTCTCAAAAGAAACCATTCAAGATATTTTCATGAGAATGAAAAAATGAATGTGAGATGTTACTTTATTTCCATGGTTTATTTTGGCTTACTTAGTTTATTTATCCTCTCCAGAAATAAGTGGTCTAAATTACTCCGTGTTTAAGTAATAAAGCTTTTAGTGCTTAAACTTAAAAAATCATCTAAATAGCCCATTCAAAATCCTTGAAAGAAAACTATTATTAAGTACTCCCTTACAACTCCATTTCACTTTTTTATTATCTCTGTGAAGTAATATCTTGGATGCATGCTGACCTGAAAACTTGCATTGCGGATTCAGGCAGGTTCCATGGGGAGGAAGGAGAGAGTTGTTCTCAGATGCTGCTTTCTTAGAGATATGAGACTAATCTGGGAAGGGTGATCTTGGGTTGAGAAGAAGGTCAAAGAAATGAGCTGGATCAGCTCCCAAAGCTTTAAAAATATTTTTTATCTCTAAATACATGGAAGAGGGAGGACTCTCTCATTCATGTTTTTCTGGGTTCAGAATGAGCTGTTTTCATTTTACGTTTGACTCCATTCCTTCATGAGATCTTTCATTACACACTTTGGCTAATGAATAACCAGTCTACTGTTTTATATGCAATAGGGTATTACTCTTCCATCAACTTGATAGGTAGGTAGTCTTTGTTGTGGTGGTGGAAATTCTGAAAAAAAAAAATTCAGTCACTTCTAATAGATTCTTTTAGTTCCATCAGTTTTAATAAAAGCTGAAATGTTCATTCTAATAAATCCAAACACTCTAATAATAAATCTAATAAATCCAAACACTCAATTACACATAAAAGCTTTTTAGTTCTTAAATTTTTTGCTAAAATTATATTGTGAAAAGTATCTTTATTTTTAATAGATATTTGGTCATGTTTTCTTATTGAGAATAATTGCATTGTTTCTTCTCAGCATACCTGAGGGTAGAGGCCATTGACTATTTGATACATACATACATAAAGTTGCTTAACCATTGTCAGAAAATGAACTACTCAGTTAATATATGGGGGGTTCATGCTTATATGGCTTCTTTCTGTTTGGTAGCCTGAGTGGTCTTGCTTTATTATACATAAATAGTTTCATTACTGAACAGTAAGAGTTCCAGGAAATTATAATTTATCATTTCAAGAAGTTTGTCAACTCAATTATGTAAGGAGGAAATAACATATATTCTATTTAGAAGGAGATGTTATTTGTAAGGTCTCCTAGTGCCAAGGCAATTCTCCATCAAAAGTGCAGTGATGCTGTTTCACTCCACATGCTATGTGTACACTGGGCAGAACTTAAAAGGTACACAGAGTCCAGTGTTTCCATCTCCTTTGAAGTAACCAATCTATTTTTTTAGAACATTTTGGTATTTTTGCTTTTTTTTCATTAAATTCTGAAGACTCTAGAGAGATTAAGTTAGTAAAAATTTAACCACTTTTCCAAAAATAAAGGTTTTATCAAAGTTCTGAGGTTTTTTTTGTTTCATTTTTCCCAAAAAGGACTAAAATAAGGCTTGTTTATCCTATAATCTGTGGTTTTGAAATCGTAACCTTATCTCTTGTTTGTTCTTTTTCAACAGTTTTGTAACCTCTATATTTTGATCTCTCTGCATTCACTTACAATCACAAATAAAATATTGCAAATTTTGAGTGTTTTTTTGAATAAATAATTATTTATATATTAAGATGTGTCTTATGGAAAGAAAATCTGCTTTTCAATAAGACATTCTTACAGTTTGGTTAGTTCTTACCCAAAGGATTAATAACTTTGAAATCTGCTATGTATGATATACCCAAAAATGTATCACAGGCTCAAAGGAAACATAAACCTTACAAATAAATACTAAAATAATTTTTTTAATAATTAGAGTTAGATGAGAGAAATTTAAATCAAGACATTATATCTGTGTTTTATTGTCCATGGTATTAGTATCACTGATAAAGCAGGGTTTTTCTGAAGTTACAGAATGTACAAAGCTATTGAAAATCTTTGTTTAAATGAGATAGATAGCTTATTTAGTGAAATAAAATTCAGAACGGAACCTGTGTAAATGGATTGCTATATACTTTAATCACATATATAAATCACAGTGAGTATTATTTAAAGTTCAGTAATGGCCTAATGTTAAAAGAGAGAATCCTAATAGTTTTAATCAAGATAATGAATTAATATTGAAGCTGCTTCCCCTTCATCTATTTGCCAAGATTACCGTGTGATATTTATAAGTGGGGTTCATTTCTTCAGACCTGTTAATGTTGCTTTTCATCCTTATTTTCCAATGACTTATTTCTCTTGTTTAATTATGTTAATACTTTCTACGATCTGAAACAGCCCCATACTTTTAACAGGAAAAGGTAATAATTTTCTTCATTTTCATTTAATTTGGCACTTCCGAATGAGATGTACAACAAATACACAGCAATGATTTCTGTTCTTTGAAAATATATTTATTTCATTCAAACAAGAATATTTTCCCCTTGTTTGAAAAGAAATACCACAAGAAATTTACTTAAAAGCCTGGAAATACAATAATCCGTTTTGTTCTAAATATAACCGTTCCTTCAAGGGTAAAAAGATTTTCTCAATCATAACATACATACAAAGAAGGATGAACAGTATCTTGAAGAAAAAAACTGTCCCTAAGAACTTTTTTTTTTTTTTTACATTTAAATTTGTGGCTAAATATCTCACTAACAACATTGGCTGATTTCCATATTATAACTGTAGATTAGTTAGCATTTCTTAGGTGCTTACCAAAGAAACTGCAAAAGAATTTTAGGTTCCTCAGTAAAATTCTTCCTTTCAGTTATAAAAATGTTTTCATTGATTAGTTCAGTGACATACAAACACTCTGAAACCCAATACTTTACGCTGCTAAGCAGCATGATCTCAGTAAAATATAACAAGTATAAATAAGCTTATCTTTAAGGTTTTAAACAATCTTTTAAAAATCATATAATTTCGGCTTCTATGGGACAGTTCACATGACAGAAGTTCTGCAAAATATTATATATTTTCCTGAACAGACTATAATCAAGAAAAGGAGTGTAACATTTGCTCCTGCAGGGGGCCTGCGCAAAATAGACTATTATGTCAAGCAGGAAAAATTCCTTTCAATTTGTATTACAAATTAAGAATGAAATATTCCATTGCATACTTTGATTTGCATCCCAAGTTATGAACGAGTAGTCATTTTTCTTCAGAAGTACTCCATTCTCTGTTGATTACTGAGAATTGCTCAGGTATCATTTAACTGGAGAATTAGAGAGATTAATGAATTTATTTGGATGTCTCTTTTTGTTCGTTTATGTCTCATTATTTCATGCTCTGTGAGGGAAAAGATGTATTTAGTATAAAACTGAAAAAAAATCATGGCAGATAAACACTCTGTTTTTCACTTCTTTTGCAGAACTTTTATTAAAGAAAATGCTGACAAACAAGTTACCTGGAATATCTGAAGTTAAGGCTGAATGTAATTTCTTTTTACTTTTCCATGTAGAGTAGGCAGGCCCTTGAGTGGCTGCCTGAGAAGCAAAACTTGCATAGGAAGACAATTTTGTTTAGATGCTCTAAGAGGAAAACCCTTGTCGATTTTGATTTTTTTCCCTTTTAGAGGGAGAATTAAATTATTCACTGAGCTCTCAAGGGACTTCTGAGCTGGGATTCCTGAAGTTAAAAGAGAAAACAAAGTACTGTGTTGTGCTATTGCTTACCTCTTGAATAGGCTTGTGGATACAAAATTTAGATGTAGAGGTTATTTGCTTAAAAGCCCATTGCTTGTCTGTTTCCAAGTTTTGTATTACTGATTAATGTTAAAAAACAAACCTAATGTAGCAGAACATTTCTTTTCAGTGACTTCTATCTTTATCATAGATTTTCCATTCCTCACAGCTTTTTCTTTCATACATATTTTGTGTAAAATATTTAATAAGAAAAGGAACAGAAAATACAAATTTCATGTTTTACTTAAAAACATTTTTCCTTTGGATCCTATGTGTAAAATGTGTTTCATCTGGGATAGAGCTAATTTTCTTCTTAGCAGCTAGAATAACACTGTGTTTTGGTTTCAGTATGGGATTTGGTATGAGAAGAATTTTGATAATATACTGATGGGTTTAGTTGTTGCTAAAAAATCAAAGACTTTCCAGCTTCCCATGTTTTGCTAGTCTGCAGGTGCAGAAGATGCTTGGGGGGCACAGCAAAATTAACAGACCCAGACTGGCATTTGGATATGCCAGTGGGATATTCCATATCATATAATGTCATGTTCAGTATATTATTGAGGGATCGTTGAGATCTTCTCTCTCTTTTGGGACTGCTCTTTTGGTTTTAGGTTTTTCTCTGCTCTGGGATCGCTAGCTGATGACTGAACTAGGTGTTGTTTCACAGGTGGTGAGCAATTGCACTGTGTATCACTCATTTATATATTCCATTATTATTATTATTATCATCATCATCATTATTTCATTTAAGGTTTGTTTGTTTGTTTTAATTAATCCATTATTCTCTCCCCCTTTTCCTGGTTAGGGGATGGTGAGTGAGAAAACGACTGCGTGGTGTTTGACTGACGGCTGAGTTAAAGCCACTACAATACAGAAAGTTTTAAAAACAAAAACCCCTGAAGAGAAAAGCCTGAAAGTATTGTCCAGACTGAATGGAGGTGTGAGACTCAGGCAAAAAAGTATTCTATTTTGTGTTCACCCTGTTTGGATGCAGTGGGCGTATTTCTCTTCCCTGTTGTGCTCTGATCCACTGTTACTAGGGAGGGAGGATATGATGGTAAAATGATTTTATGCACTAAAATTTATTTAAATTACAACAGTCATTCTCACAATAATATTTTTAATTGCTCTTAGGAATTATGAAATTAATTAAGAAGTATCTTGTGGCATCCCCTCAATTTAAAAAATAAAATATTGACTTAACTCATTGAATGATTAGTACCTTGCAAAAAGTAATCATCTTAGCTTTTTATTTTTATGAAAAAAACCCCACCAAAAAGCAAATAAAAATTGAATGAGCCTAATAAAGAAATATTTCTCTTTTGAATCCATTTCACCATCTCATGCCTACCCTTATCAGCTAAACCAGATGATATTAGTGGTGTCTTGAGTCCCATTAAGAGGAAGAAAGCCTTCAGTTTTTACTTGGTAGCACTCACTTTCTTTTAATTTCCTCTCTTTCTAAGGCTTTGTGCTCAACTTAAACTGCCAGGAAAATGCATTAACCTTTAAAGGGAAGTGGCAAAATAGTCTATTATATGAAGTATAAAAAATATTTCCTTCAGCTACAGTACTTATTTTCTTTCTGTACTCATTGTTTATGCAGTGTTTACGTTTGCACACTATTAGCCAGACTTAATTAGGTGACACAGGACATAGAAATGTAGGAAGAGACCCCCAACAAAGCTTAAGACGTATACTAGGAATCCAATGATGATAGGAATTGCAAGGGTGACATTAAACTCATATCTGCATTGCCCAGCCATGGGTTCCCTGAATTCTAGAGTTGTTCCTCTGTAATAACTTAGAGTATCCTCAGTCTAATTGCAAATCACACTGCTTGCCAATGACTATGAGGTGAGAAAAGACTGAAAATTTTTGCCCTTGCTCTCATTTCTTTTTTTATACCTTCTCTAACAATAGTACAGTAACAAAGTACAAAGCAGCATTGGAAAAGTCTCTTATTCTGGAACTGAGATTTTCATGGCAAATAATGTTGATCAGTTTCCACCAGATGTGAGACTCAAAATCACCATGCTATACCTGGAAACTAGATAAATGGTTTGGTTTAGTCCAAAGCATCCATTTTATTAATCTGCAATTCTGGTAATAAAGACAATGCACTCTGCATTTATATCGAATGCACCTCTTTAATGAATAGAAATGAACAGAGAAAGAATTATATTAAAAACATAAAAGTAGAGACAGCTGGGATGGGGGAGAAATTCAGTCTGTTCAACACAGGCAGGATTTCTGTATAAGGGTCATGAATACTACTTAAGCTATAAGCCATTAGGGCAGTGTGGTTATCATGAAATAATCTCACCCTTGGAGAGATAACTATGGACCAGATGCAGCCATGTGCTTCTAAGCACCCAGGGGTGTAGTTATCATGATAATCACACCTGCTGATTTTGCTTCATTGCCACTATAAAATTTCCTGTATTTTTTCTCAGTACAAGCATAACACAGTGTTTAAGTATATTATTCTGACCACAGAAAATTGCCAATTAATGTAAGAAAAGTTAAGCAATTTAAGCTACGACGCTACTGCAAAATGACATGAAAATGTGATGAAGCCAGTAGGAAGTAATACTTGTAAGGTAAGCTTGAACAAAATGGATCTTTGCTTCAGAGAAGGAAGGGTACATTAAAAGATGTTTAAGGTATTTGAAAGGCAAGACGCTATGCTCCACTACACCAGGACAAAGCCAGAACTCCTGTCTTTTCTTCCCCACTTCCTAAAAATCTGAGCTCTTAGTGGTAGAAAAGGTAATGAAGGACTCACTACCTGGAGCAAAAAGCTTTATGTAACTTTTTTCTCCCAAGATCAGCCTTCACCAAATCTCTTTGGTGCCTATCTCCTGAGAAATCCCAAAGATTTGAATTCATAGTGTATACAGCAAGGACTCCACTTTCTTTTGTCTGGAGACAATGGCTGGGGTGGCTGTTGGCAAAATATTCGCAGTCCCACCCAGGGACATGAGCTGTCAAGTAATAATAAGGCAGCAAGGAGTGGCAGGGAACACGGTCTGGACTTCTGTGGAAATACCATTGAATCTGACTTGTTTTAAAGGCTAGGGACTCCATTTAAAGAGTATATGGTTTTCTCTCTTCACTGAGGTGGTGTAACCTGACACAAAATGATACATTAGAAGAAAATAAACATATGGATTTTCATCTTTGCTACTTGAACCAAATGAAAAGGAAAAAGAAACTTTGTTTTCTTCCCATGATCAAGTCTGATTCTTTTAAAAGCAACAAATTTTTGTTGTCTGGAAGAGGCCCATATGAAAAAAGCCAGTTAAACCTGGACAAAATGAAACTAAATGTTAAATATAAGCTATCACAGCCAAAAGGTAAATGTACTTTACTATAAATGTTGATGAAAAAAAATACTTTTTAAGAAGAAATTTTACCAGAGATAGCAGCCAAATAAAAAAAATTGCTGACTGTAGGTGGTATCATCTTGGGGTTTTGAAATATTATAAACTTTTGTGACTAGCTTCCTAAAGATAAGATTATGGACTCTCAAGTCACATGTTATAGAATGTACTGTCAACTACATTAGGACATCATGATCAGAAGCTACTAGTCTGCTAGACTAAGCACGTGAGTGGACTAAGAGGGGACAGCCATTTAAAATCACTCAAAGATGCACAGAAGAAGATGACTCAGTAAACCATGAATAAAAGACGCAAAGGAGTGGACATAACTGAAGGCAAAACCTAACAACAAAGAAATATAAAATATATAAGGCAGAATATAACTTTAAATATTTTTAATATAGTGTTTTCATTACATCTTGGCTGTCAGGAATTCATGAGAACAACAAAGAAAACCCAATCGTTCTGAGAAATAAGCAGACAAATGTCAGAGGAAAGAAATAATTTATAAGGCAAAAGAGAACAGGAAAGAACCAAAAGCAAATAAAAATATTAAAGACAGTGAAAAGAAAGAAAATTGGAAAAACTAACTAAGGAAAATTAAACAACAAATAAATAAACTGAAGAAATTATTTTTAAAAAATTGTTAGATAAATCAAAAGAAAAATCATATATAATAAAAGGGATAATTATTATTTTCCCTTCATCTCAGTGAACTAGTGGCATTCACATACTGTTAGAACGGTATATGAAATATCATTTATTTTGGTCTGGAAAACTAAAATACATTTAACAAGCTTTTGTAAAAGCACAGTGCTCTCCTCAATTTTCCACATCTCTAGCTCTTACAGGAATTGCAGAAGTAAAGGCATAAATCAACTTGATCAATAAATGAAGTTGTGGAGACGGAATTGCAAATATCTTGACGAGTCATGAGTTTTGAGTAGACTATGTTAACCCCTAACTGCTTCTGTACTTTGAATAGAAAATAATTCTGAAAAATGATCACCAGAACATTTAATGATGCCTCATATTTTTCCAGAAGCGAAATTCCTTTTAAACACAATTATGTTCATGTATCATATATTTAGACTCCTTTTAACATGTTTTTTTTAATATATATATTTTAAGATTATTTTTTCTGAAAAACAATTCATATGCTTACTTACTTGAAACTATCATTATTTGAGTTTGTGTGTCTGAATTTTTGATGGGTTTTGGTTTTTGGTTTGGTTTTGTTTTTGTTTTTTTTTTTTCAATAAAAACACGTAAAATATTTCCTCAGGAGAAGACATGCAAGGAAGGAGCCAGAATTACCATTCTTAAATATTATTAACACGATCCAAATGAGACTTTGTTTTAATTCTTCTTTGAAGAATTTAGAAGAAAATATCTGTATGTAGGGAGGGGAAACTAAAGCTAAGTACTATATAAAACTAAAGGTAAGTACTATATAAAGCTATGTAAGGGATGGTACCCTCCATGCAGGATGTAATTCATTGTTAAGGACAATGGAAGAGGAAAAGGAAAAGAACATAATTTGTCAGAAAGTCAAACTCTGGCCAAGAGCTCCTCTAATTCTGTGGGCTTTGGCTCATGAGCCCATCCTCATTTGACTATTCTGTTTGAAATAAGAGACATGAAGAACTCCACAACTGAGCTACTAAACTGCCAGAAAAAAAATGTTTGTAACTCCACAGCATGTAATTTTCAAAATCCAACTCATGAATCTTTGCTTTTTAAGCAGAGAAAGGAACAAAGCATTCAAAAATTTTATGGCTGAGCTGAGTTTAAGCTTTTGTAATAGGGACAGGGACACTGGAAAGTGGCATGCAATTCTTTGTCTGTCTTCCTAGTCAGAAAGCAAAGTGTAAGAGGTGAATAGATTATGTAGACATAACATATTTTATGGCTTTGTCAGCATTGGTGATCCATTTATTTAAGAATCCTTGAGCAGTATCTCCATTTAACCTGATCTGATTTCTTTTTTTAAGGATGCTTAGTCATCAGTTGAGTTTCTAGCAATTTAAAAGTATTTAAGAGTTAATCTGGCTCTTTCCTTGTCCTCCACATGTGTTATCCAAGAGGGGTTCTGGGGGATAAGGAAGAAGAATCTAGTAAGGTAATTTCCTTGAGAAATCAGGCAGATATGAGACTTTCTAATTAACTCCTGTTGCCTATTTTAGCTTATGCAGATGTAAGTTATCTAACTGCTACTTTATTGGCTCTGTATAGATTGATTGTCTTTTAATGGTATCTCTATGGTTTTTACTTCACTGACATTATAGTACCCATTGCTGTGATCTATATAGGAAAGCTATATTGCCTGAGTTTGAGATAGAAGAAAATTACGTGCTAAAAGCTCAACACATAATCTCTTATTTTTTGCTAATTAGTGTAAAAACTTGAACATCCAAAGGAGCTCCACAATCTGAGTCCAATCTAGCTGCATAGACCAATTTACCTATCTGCTTATATGCACAATGCCCATAGTGTGGGAGTGTATAATTGGTTTATTTTGTACTAAGGAATAATATGTGCAAATAATCTGATGAATGCAAATATTCTACAACTCAGAATATTCTACTGTTTTGATAATGACATTAGTCATTACCTTCCTTTCCTTTGTCTTATTTCAGCATCTCCTCCTATTACAGTTCAAAATGTGAACACCATGAATAGCTTTCCCAGACATAACAGGAAAATAATAACAGAAGACAGAAATGTATGTGTGCTAAAACATGGAGAGAAAGCAGGGATCTTAGCAAGAGAACAAAACAGAATAACCCTATTGGAAAGAAGAAGTAAGAAGAGGGGAATAGAGGGAAAGGCGAGGCATACAGCATTATGTGTCTTAGTAAGAATGAGAAAACACAGTATTTCAGCAATAAAATATGCTGAAATTGAAGGTAATTTCAGCTCCTTCCAAGAATGAGACATTAAACGCAAGCACATAGTGTAAAGAATTTATGAGACTGAAAGATCTGGAAAACTTGTAATGACAAGATAAGAAAATGTACTGCTGAACAGAGGCCCTTTGATAAGGAGAGAACTTGATAGACATTTCTAAAAAGGGAAAAAAAAAGCCTGTATAGAGGTGAGTTATATGGAGAGAGAGCATGAAAAAATGGGAATAGGGACTATGGTTATAAATAAGGAAGAAAAGCAGACACCTAGAATTGTGCCAGGAAGTGGCTTTCAACAAATGCATGAGAGAGAGTAGAAGTTATAGGGAATAATGGGGTTCTGAGTCAGACCCTTGATATATGTTATGGGCAGTGGGACCCTACAAGAACATGCATTAATACCACAACACTTTTTAAAAAATTTGAATACAACACTTAGCATTTACCAGTTACAGTGAATATCATTGCTTTAGGTCTGGGATGTGTTGATTTTTAGGTGTTTGTATTTAAAACCAGATTTCTCTCTGAATAAGCAAGCTGTTAAGGTTTAGTTTTTTTTAGAATGATTTATATCATTCTTGTAAACCTGACACTTCTGCTCTTTAATAACCACTTGAAAAACAAGATACCTGTTTAGTGAGAATAGTAAACTTGTGTTTTACTTTACTGTTTTTTATGTACTACTGTTATTCCTCTGTTGTTAATCTAACCTGGGTAGGTTTTAAAATTTATTTTCTGACTTTTATCAGCAATCAAACCTGCTATCAGAATTGAAAATGAGTGGTTTTCTCCACAAAAAATTATAATTTGAACTACTAATGTTCAAGGACATATAGTACTCAAAGAAGATTGCTTTTGTACTGAAGTGAAGCTGAAGTGTCTGGCAGCCACAGAAACAGTTTTTAAGACTATATTCTATTGTTCTGGACAATGTTAGCTTTTTTCCTAGAATTCAGTGAGTTAAAGTTGGTAAAATGAAAACAATAATAGTATTTATAAACATTTATATAGAGAAAATAAAAGTGAAAACTGTCATACTGAAGTAAATTTCACATTACAAATTTAAACAAGGGATATCAGTGCTCTAACAATTCTTAGGCCTCTTGTTTCGGACACGCAAGAAAAGTGCCTTGACATAGATGGAGAAAATCCTTTAGGAAGAAACTCAGTGCCAGTTTGTGCACAAGAAAATGTTGTTCAGTGCTAATGAGCTATCTACTGACAAATCATTGCTCATCCTTATTATGTTTAGGTTAGACCTCGCTCATCCTGACAGCTGTAATCACCTTTCATCTAAGACAGGATAAGTAAGAACCTGGTTAAACCACTAAGTAACTTCAGCCCAAGAACACAGCTCTGTCCAAAGAAGAGCTTACCTAGGGAATAAAGATGCTTTTTTGGCCAGTGCTTTGTCTGAAGGCATAAAATCAGGAAGTGCTGGTTAAATGGCAAAGTCAAATTAATAATTTTCTGCCCTCATGACATGGTGCATTGCCCTCCTTAGTCGTGCCTGTGGTACCACATACTAAATCAAATCACAATAATATTTTGCTTGCAATATGCAACAGTAACTGTACCTGGGCACAACAAAAATAACTTGGTAAATAGGAATGTGGGGACTACAGACTCAGTGGGTGTAGCTTTCTGATAAATACACATATAGAAATAAAGAAAAGATAGCTTTGCCCTGAGCTAAAAAGGAAGCTAAAGAGTATTTAGGTACATGCTACCTAAAAAGATCCCAGAACCATGAACAGAAGTACTTTGCTTTATTGTTTGATTTCTGCTGTGTTCAGGGAATCAAAACTTTATTTGTAGAGAGGATTTCATCAAGAGAGTAATGCTTGACTGAATCGTCATTTTCTCATCTTGAATAGAATGACTCACAAAAAGCTGAATTTTGCCAGCTCTACAAAAGAAGAGATAATATAATATCAGCTGCAACATTATGAACTGCAGCCTCTTAGGACTTTTGTGATACAGATTTCGTTCCCAATTTCAAGTGAGTTCTGGTTGTGCTGATGGAAACTCTCATTGATACTGCAGACCTTCTTGGAAATAAAAATGACACTAGTTTACATATTCCAGTAATCTTCAGGCAAAAGGTAATACTTGAGTTTAAATTAATGAATTCTCTAAAATACCTACCTGTTGCCATTCCCATTTATCTTATTAAGGAGTAAGGCACTTGTTTCCAAGCCAGGTTGATGACACAATGTTGGTAACTTGTTCATAATGAGGTTCTGTGATACCAGGTAGCACAATTAAATTAAGACACTTGAGTCCTCTCTCACGAATAAGCTTTCAAAGACCCGTAGGTACATCCACAGCAGTACTAAGCATCTTCCAGAATCCTGTAGAAATCCTGCAATACACTAAGTTAATAATTTTCAGCCCTTGAGACATTTCAGAGCAGTGCCTCAGTCCTCTGCTAGTCCTCACAGTTGTTCTAAAGGTTTAGTGCCTGTCACTAATAGGCAGTCAGTGTTGTGTGCTTTGCTCAACAGATGTTAATATGAAGAGAATACTACAGCATGCACGTATGTTTCCGGGTGGATGAAAGCTCTCCAGTGGTAAAAGACAGCAGTCACCATGAGAATGCATTTACAGAATTCCAACTTGGGATAAAAATAATCTACAAAGAAACCCACCACAACTGCCAAGGGAGGTTACAGTGGTCTCTATGTCTCCATTCAAAGATAATTACCTGTTATATACAGATTAACCCTATCCAGCTATATTAATTGCCACCCACTGAAATCCTACTTTGCACAGTCTGTGCTTTTCTGCAGGTAGGAATTTTATGCTAAGTGTAAACAGTGTTTCTGTCTTCATTCCTGGGAGAATGACAGAATGATATCAAAAGCATTGTCAAACTCAGCAAAAAAGGCACATGTTATGAAGAAGTTATTCGTGGGTGGAAGATTTGGCTTTTACCTTCAATTTAAATAATTGCTTTCTGATTATGAAGATGGAATACAATTCTCAATTATTATTTTTTTTTAATTCAGTAATTTAACAACAACAAAAAAAATAGTAAGATACATTTTGGGAAGAACTCTTCTCATAGCATGGTTTGGACAACCAGCATATGTAGAGAAGGAAGATTGGGAACTGCACTTAAATATTTATTTAATTTGTGGAAAATGGATATATCATATTATGAAGATACTAAAACATCACAATTGCTTAAACAGTAAGTAGTGTCTCTTTACAAAGTTAAGATGTGAATCACAGTTTGGTCACAAGAATGACTGTGAAAAAACATTTCCACTGTGTGAATGCACACATGGACATACACATGTGCATGCACAACTGTTACCCTCAAAATTTCACATAGTTTTTCTGAACTCTCTGCTACTTGGAAGTCATTCAGAGCAAGCCCAGAAATAGTGCTATCTCAGCTGACCAGCCCATATAATACCAACAGATACTATTTCCAATGATATTTGTAGTAAATACTCAATATACAACTAACACATTAACTTAGTTGATAATGGCATAATTACTAAAAGATTCCAAAAATTCAAATAGGAACACGTTCAAATGTGTTCCTATTTGAACACTGCCGCACTGCCAAGTCCTAGAAAGGAAAGGAAGGGTCTGGGAGAATAAAGAACCACCCACTGTAGGAGAAGATCAGGTTTGGGACCACCTAAATAAACTCAAGGTGCACAAGTCCATGGGACCTGATGTGATACACAGGTATATACGTATATACGTCCATGGGTCCTGAAGGAACTGGCAGATGAAGTTGCAAAGCCACTATCCGTCATATTTGAGAAGTCATGGCAGTCTGGTGAAGTTCCTGCAGACTGGAAAAAGGGGAACATAGCCCCCATTTTTAAAAAGGGAAACAAGGAAGACCCGGGAAACTATAGGCAGGTCAGTCTCACCTCAGTGCCAGGCAAGATCACAGAGCAGATATTCCTAGAAACTCTGCTAAGGCACATGGAGAATGAGCAGGTGATTGGTGACAATCAAGGGCAAATTGTGCCTGACCAATCTGGTGACCTTTTATGATGGGGTCACAGCATTGGTAGATAAGGCTAAAGCAACTGATGTCATCTACCTGGGCTTGTGCAAGGTGTTTGACACTGTCTCACATGACATTCTTGTCTCTAAATTGGAGACGTGGGTTTGATGGATGGACCACTTGGTGGATAAGGAACTGGACTGATGGTTGCACTCAAAGAGTTGTGGTCAACAGCCCGGTGTCTGAGTGGAGACCGACGACGAGCGATGCCCCTCAAGGCTCAGTATTGGAGCTGATGTCATTCAACATCTTTGTTGGAGACTTGGGCAGTGGGATTGAGTGCACCCTCAGCAAGTTTGCTGATTACACCAAGCTGTGTGGTGTGGTTGACACGCTGTGGGGACGGGATGCCATCCAGAGGGACCTTGATAGACTTGAGAGGTGGGCTTGTGCTAACCTCATGAAGTTCAGCAAGGCCAAATGCAAGGTCCTGCACCTGGTTCGGGGCAACCCCAGGCACAAATACAGGCTGTGTGATGAGTGGCTTGAGAACAGCTCCAAAGAGAAGGACTTGGGAGTGGTGGTGGACAAGGAGATCAACATGAGCCGGCAATGTGCGCCTGCAGCCCAGAAGGCCAACTGTATCCTGGGTTGCATCAACAGAAGTGTGGCCAGCAGGTCGAGGGAGGTGATTCTCCCCCTCTACTCTGCTCTTGTAAGGCCCCACCTGGAGTACTGTGTCCAGTTCTGGAGCCCCCAATACAAGAAAGTCATGGACCTGTTAGAATGAGTCCAGAGCAGGGCCACCAGGATGATCCAAGGGCTAGAGCACCTCTCCTATGAGGACAGACTGAAAGAGTTGGGGCTGTTCAGCCTGGAAAAGAGAAGGCTTGGGGAAGATCTTATAGCGGCCTTCCAGTACCTGAAAGGGACCTACAAGAAGTCTGGGGAAGGACTTTTGACAAAGGCAGGTAGTGATGGAACAAGGGGAAATGGCTTTAAACTGGAAGAGGGTAGGTTTAGATTAGATATTAGGAAGAAATTCTTTCCTGTGAGGGTGGTGAGACACCAGAACAGGTTGCCCAGAGAAGTTTTGGTTGCCCTCTCCCTGGCAGTGTTCAAGGTCAGGTTGGATGAGGCTTTGAGCAACCTAGTCTAGTAGAAGGTGTCCCTGGTCATGGCAGGGGGGGTTGGAACTAAGTGATCTTTAAGGTCCCTTCTAACCCTGGGGGTTCTATGATTCCATGATTCTATGATTCTATGATTTGTTCATAATTTGTACACAGAAAATAGAAACAAGATACATTACTGAGTAGAAAATCAGTAATCTTCATAATGAGTAGTATGTAGAAAAATATTTTACTTTTAAAATTAGTACTGTGTATATACTGCTTTGTTTCTGTTTTATATTCTTCCTCTAAACACATAGTTCAAGAATATTATTTTTAGGCAATTACAAATTACTTATCCCATCTTCTGTACATTACATATTCTGTAAATTGTTATTTGTGCATATTGGGGTGTGTAAGAGCATGCATCTGTGTGCACATAATTGAAGATAGGTTTTATTTTTTTCTTATGTTTCCTTTTTTATGTCATTGCTTGGTTAATATTGTTTTGTTACTGTACTGTGATACCCAAGAAAAGACATTTCTGACACATATGGAAGTATCATTTTAAAGTACTGAAGTCAGAAATCAGGCTTTAATTTTCAGTGTACAGTGAAATAAAAAGCAGTTTTCTGTAGAATAAGAGATTTATTGAAATATGGTTTATTCTGCTTGTTATATCATTGATCTTCACAGTCTTGCATTTGGGAGCCATTTTTATAGACACTTTACAAATGAATAGAGAGATGAGATTAAATGATAATATCAATTTTGTATGGCAAATAGCCTGCATAATTCAGACAGAAGATAAATTTAAAATTACATAGATCATACCAGAAAAACATTGAGTTGAAAATAAAACTATGTACTGCCTTAGTCCACTTTTTTTTTTTACAACCTTGATTATCAGGAAACATGAGTACTCTGCTTTCTCATTAGTATTTGTGTCTTTTGTCCAAAGAAGAAATGGAAATGTACTCTACCAACTGATGTCCTGTTTTATATTATTTTGTGCTGTTTTAGTTTATTCATCAAACACTGAGAGTAATAGGCAGCGAACAGAGATGAACCAGCTATGCCACACATTTTCCTGTCTTGGAGCTGTACAATTATGCAATGGCAAGTACTGAAAAACTTTGGTTTAGTTGTAATTTTGCCACAACAGTTGCACTAAGTTATTATTCTCAACAGTGAATCAGCTCAGAAGTCCAGCCTTCAAGGATTCCCACCTGCTAAATGAAATGGTACTTCAGGTTCTGTCAAATTCTTTTTATGGAGAATTAGAAAGGAAAGAACCCTGTTCATTGATGATAACACATTACAAGCTAGGCTGAGATGACAGAAAAAAGAAAATAAAATTGATCTTCAGTGAAATTCTGTGGTGGAATCAGAGAATGAAGCAAGTTTTTAAAATGACCAAATTGAAAATAAATGAACAAAATTGTTCCAAGTTAAACTATTTTTCATTAAACAATGCCTCTGAAACAGAGTTGTTTGTTTGTTTGTTTGTTTAAATTCCTGTATCCTTTTTAACGTCTTTAGGAAGAGTTTTTTCAATAAAGTATTTTGGTAAAAAATTTGTGAATTACATTTTTCAGCTCTGAAATATTAACCCTATTTTTCCAGAAAGCACAATACAGTTCCACAGAGTGAATTAAACTACTGCCAAATTTCAGTATTATTGGAGAGCAATTTGCAGAGAATACTATCAGAACAACTTATGTTTTATTTTCAGAGCATATGTTAGGTATTTGTTTACAATTACCAGAAATAGTTTGAAGAGCAAAGAATCCCATGCATCATAGAAACTAAATTATCTGTACATATGTAATCACATGCTTATCATAGTTACCATGACACTTTAACACAGAGAAAGATTAAAAAAAATATAATTTTTCTCTCTTTCAGGTTATAGTACTATTATAGTAAAAATATTGCTTTATTCTTAGTATGGTGTTGCTACCCTTCAAACTAGCGGCCTGACCTCTATCACTAATGTCCTTCGTATGATCATAAGCTAATACTCTAAAATCTCTTGATTTTTTGTTACACCAGTTCTAAACATTCTTGATTCATCAAATAATACTGCTGTATTAAAAAGAAACCATTCCCAATGGACTATGTACAAAACAAGAACAAGCTCCTGTTCCCTAATCAATACTCCACCATATTCAAAATTATATATGAAAACTCAACAGAAAAAGGAAAGTTAAGTTTTATTGTAATTGATCATAATAAATGTACACATTCAAAGATGTATGTATAGGGATATAAAAACATGTCTGTCTGAAGTAGAAAAAAGGTATATCTTCCTTCTAACAAAGGAAAGATTAGTTTTGCTGGAATGATTGATGCTGCTTGATGCTGCTAGAATTAGTTTCACCTGAAAGCTGTAAGTGATCTGCCATAAAGGCTTACTGGAATATAAGGGTAGCGTACACTCAACCTGAGATTTTTTTCATAATATTTATTAGGAAATAGAAATATCGATGCTATCATTTGGGTTGAGAAGCCCATCTCCTATTTCTTTTTTTTTTTTTTTTTCCATTTCATTTGATTTCCACATACCACTGTGCAAGAAGTGGTATCCAGATTTTGTAAAGGGAAAAGGAATGAGTCTTTGGCTGCTGAGTGTGGAGGCAAAGGGCAAGGCCAAATCTACGCACTGCTCTAGAGCTTAAAAAATTTGAGCTGAACTTCATATTGACCTTTTAGACCTGTATTTTTTTGAACTGGGTCAACTGACTTAGGGAGAGATTCATCCCATCAAAGAGTGTCCTTTTAATGCTTCGTTTTGGTAAGATTAGGAAAAGTTTTTTCTTATCAAGTTAGTATGCATTAAGCTTTACTGTTAAGGGAACATTTAAACTGTCTTGTAACAGGGGTGTGCAAGTTAATGGGCGTGTAGGGTAGATACAATGTACAAACTCCAGTAGGGTTTGGTAGAGATGGAGTAAAACTGATAAGGATGATACCTCACAATTAAGGATCTGTAAAGCATTGACTTAGCTTGTTGGACTACTTTGCCTAAGGAAGGTGAGAGGTCTTGTTTCCTCACTGACTGGATGTGTGGCTAAAAAAAAGGTTTTGAGCAGGGGGGAAAAATGCCCCTCAGTTTTGTTTTAAAAAGGACCTGTATCTGGCCAAGGATATTACAAGGTTTGACTGAAGTTTTTAAAGTGGCATTTATGAATTAGACATATAGACATGACTAGCATATGTGCTATATTAGCATTTATCAAGTTTGCTTTGGGTTATCTTTGGCCAGACTGAGATTAGAAAACCCAGCTTAACCCCTTTTGGGTTTTTTTGGTTGGTTGGTTTTTAAGTGCCATGGCAAATCAGAAGAGTAGCACAACAAAGGCTTTGTGAGTCGAACCTCTGCTTTTAAAATAAGTTTGAACTTCAGCTAAGGAAAGCTGGTTGCACATACAAGTCCATTCTGCCTAAAAGACACACTTTAAATATTACAGTCAATTTATTTTGACCCTGACTAGTTTGTCACAACATTCAAATAATAACATATTATAAGACAGTACTAAAAGAGTAATTTTTTGCAACATTTGGAGCATATTTTTTTTGAGGTAAACTAAATGAAAACTAGCTTAGTGCACTGAAAGTGCTACGGTAACCCTGTTTTCCTTCCTTCATTTTTCTCTGTATTGTTGTCTAATTTTAAAATTAGGAATTTGTCTATAAATCTTTGCATATTTTGTAATTTAAAGCCTATCCTGACAGATATAGACAGAATTAAAGTTATCAAAAATTTCTGACTTTTGAGCAGTAATGCACCCAGCTATAATCCTCTTAGAATTTTTAATAAGTTGGTAACATAGGGAACATAATGAAGGCTGAAAAATTATGAGAAAACCCTATTTTATTTCCCTCCACTTACACTGCTATATATAAACGTATACATACTGTGAAATAATCAAATACTGCAGAGCTAGAAAGGCAAACAAGGTAAATATGAAGTAAATTTTACATTAATGGTGTTACCATACATTCAAAAGACATGGTGAAAAAATAGAAAGCTTAACAATATCAGTGGGAATGAATTTAAATAACAATGGAATGCCAAATCCCAAGGTTAAATCCTATGAATTTTATCTTAAAACACCTTTACATTAATTCATAAATGATATAGATTATTAGGGGCAATTATAAAGGTTGTTGGGAAAGTATGATAAGTACGGGCTCTACAACAAACATGCTACGTGATTAACCCCAAATTTCACTGTGATCCATCTGAAGTTTCACTAACATCTTTAGACTGGCTGGCTGGAATGTCCCTGAACAACCTGTCTTTATTAGCGAGATGGGAAAAAGTACGTGTGTACTTATTTCCCACTAACTTAGTACTTAGAAATAGTTCTAGAAATTGCTTCTAGGGTTGCCTGGCCATTCTCAGGGTGAAGTATATCAGACATTTCCTGAGCCTGAGCACGTAAGAGAATGTAACCCTACATAGGGGGGTCCCTGGGGAGGGACTTTTTACAAAAGACAGAAAGTGATAGAACAAGGGGAAATGGCTTTAAACTGGAAGAAGGCAGGTTTAGATTAGATATTAGGAAGAAATTATTTACTGTGAGGGTGGTTAGACACTGGAATAGGTTGCCCAGTGGATGCCCTCTTCCTGGAAGTTTTCAAAGCCAGGTTGGGTGACGTTTTGAGCAACCTGATCTAGTGGAAGGTGTCCCTGCTGATGGCAGGGGGATTGGAACTAGATGATCTTTAAGGTGCCTTCCAACCCAAACCATTCTATGATTCTATGATAAGAACTCCAATTGTTATTCATATATTCATTGCGTTGTACTTCTTTGTTTCTGTCTGCTGTTGACTTTCAGATTGCATTGGTTTGTTTGTCATTAAAATGTTATCTTTCCAATCAATAATAAAAGAAACAAACAAAAGAACAAACAAACAAACAGGCAGAGACCAGAACTCAGTGTCTAGAGAATTATATGCCTCTGTTTTAACAAAACCTGTTGTAAATATAGAAGACCCTCATTCATATTCCCTTTAATAATACTGGCAGCCAGCATCAAATAATTTTGGACTGTTTATTTTTCTCATTCTTTCTTTCCTGGCTGGAGCTTTTTAGAAGTCTGTTTCTAAAGCCTTAATGGTCCTAGCAGTTTCTGAAATTCTGTCCCTTCTACAGGGCTTAGAGAGATTGAGAATGAATATATGATGAAGAGAGAGTTAACATTGTGAACTGAGAATGTAAAATTGATGTGAAAGAAACATTCGAGAATTTGATCTGATTGTCTTTCTTGATATTCATATTTTGAATAAAAACTCATCACAGGAAGAAAAATTGGTGCAATTTCTGCAAACAGCTTTCTAAAGTATATCTCCTTGAGGAGCAGTAATTTTGGAATTTAATGACTAAGACATGCAGTTAATACTCCTTTATTTTTGCTTTGTTGTTAGCGATCACTGTTAAGTCATTCTCTTTTTTCTCATTGCTATATACTGAGCTATTCTTACACTCTTGAATGTTTACTCATACTCCTTCCAATAAGTGACTTATGAGAGCTTGTGCTTACTGGTATAAGAGTTTCTACTCTAAATTAATATATTAGTACTTGTAGAGTAAGCAAGTTTTCCCCTAAGTGTAAATGCTTGTGTGTCAGCATGCCTTTCTCTCTGTGGTTGACCCACAGTCTGCCTCTCTTCCAGCTCTCTAATCAAGTTTTATCTTGTCATTGCAGATGAGAGATGCAGGTGTGGAACAAGCTTTTATTCCAGCATTAAACTCCCCAGTAGGTTGTACCAAGCCTGAGACTTTGACCATCAGATTTAGAAATTATTTATATAATTGTATACATTGCTGATTCTGAATTTAGTTTTATTTTAGTTAGCAGAGGCTGTAATCATACTTTAATACTTTCCTAAGAACAATTTTGGACCATTCTTACAACAATGAGTATTGGGGTACATTTTTCCTTTTCAGAAAGAGCATGAGAGATGAATCTATAGCATTTCACAGTAAATACGGTTATTAGCAAAGTATACAAGAACCTCTGAGACTTCTGAATGTAAACTGAAAGCTCCACCTTCTCAGGTCTGACAGGAAGACTGTACTGAAGCTGAAGACTTTTAAAAAGGACCGAGAAGGTTGCTAGGCAGTGATTGTCCTTGAAACAGAGTTGCAACATGGATGTACATTTCAGGGGACATTCTGAAGTTAAATGCAATACAGTATTTTCCTCACTCATCTTTCTGAAGATGGATGTAATTCTTTAATAATTTAAATCCTTTTGCATTCTGGCATGTTTCTCACAATCCTGCATCTTCCTCCATTCCATTCCATTCCATTCCATTCCATTCCATTCCATTCCATTCCATTCCATTCCATTCCATTCCATTCCATTCTATTTAGGAAACATCCAGATGGTCCTTTAAATTGTTTTGGGGAAAAGTAATCATTAGTTTAATCAAAGTGTTTTTATATAGCTGTCCAGGATGAGATGAGATCAAAGGCTAGAAGGTTCTTAAAACAGTCACTGTGGTTTCTACAGTCTCAGCAGGGACTGATATTTTTTACAAACCTGAGAAAAGTTTCTGGCTTTTACTTGCCTTCAAAAGGTATAAAGCTTATTTGATTGTGTCCCGATCCGATATCGGGGATAATTT
>NW_010296676.1:0-500 GCF_000700745.2 Antrostomus carolinensis | reverse complement strand
AAAAACCAACCCAGCTTGTGCCTTTTCAATAGAGATAACTGTTATCTCTTATAAAAGTCTACATCAGTGTAAGTAATTGCCTGCACTTGGCTCTGGTACAGTGGAAAAGCTGTGATCAGCAAACTCTTATTGTACTGTGCATGTAAGGGGAAGTTATCGGATGATATGGGGACGTGTTGGCGTTAATGCCTGTACTTCTGTCTCCCCTGCTTCATTTACACTTCTTTACAAGTCTTTAAAGACTTTAGTCGTGCCTTACACCACGCTGACTTTGAGCGAAGAAAGTTGTGCTGGGATCGCCCTTAAAACAAAACAAAAAAATAAAAAGGGGGGAAAGAAAGAAACAAACACAAGCCCAGCTGCGCTGCTGTATCAGTTCGGCTTCCTTTGTTCCGCGTTTAAGTTCTGGGTCCGTGTCGTGACTGAGCCGGTGTCAGCGATGAGCGCGGGCTGCGGGCACAGCGCGGCAGCGGGCGGGCTCCCGCCGGGGTGCGGAGGAA
>NW_010296675.1:91015-93401 GCF_000700745.2 Antrostomus carolinensis | reverse complement strand
TCCAGTGGCAAAATGGGGGTGAAAGCTTTTCTTTCTCGTGTCTTCCTGGCCACCTGGCTCCTCTCCTTCCCCTTACGTTATAGGTCTCTGCTCAAGCAAACTCTGACATATATTTGTCTTTTCTGTATTTCCTTGTGGATCTTTCTATGAAATATTGTGAAGTGGGTCCTGTTTTATGTTACAAGATGTTCGTAATGAGATTGGAGAGAGATATTGCGTTTGACTGCAGTGGCTGTTAATTTTAATATGCTGTGAATCTCGAGGTAGCTTTTTGTTCTTCCTACACTGAACTTGCACTCTGCTGCTGCTACAGTCTGTGTGGGGACCACGTCATATGAAACAAAAAGGCTTAATGAAGGACAGAGGGAAGAACTCTGCCAGTATTTTATCAAACATGAGTTTTATTTTCTTAAACAGAAACTACAGTGTCTAGATGTTTACAGGTTCATGATTTAGCAGCTCTTAAGAAAAAGTTTGGGAGCAGTAAAAAGGACAGGAGGTAGTTGACAGAGGCCTGAAAAATGTACCCAACTCTGCTGGGCAGAAGATGGGGGTGTGGTGGAAAATACCAGTCCTTGCTGGTCTGAGCAGCCAAAGTCCTTCACAGGTGAGGGATGGAGGAGAGCACATCAGCAGCGCAAGGCCACGGATGGCAGGTTAGTGCTACAGAGTATGTTCCTTAATGGTTGGATGAGTTGGGCAGAGACCAGTGAAATCAAAGGGGAAAGGACAGGGCAAAGTGGTCAGGACCTGGGAAGGAGGACTTGGGAACTCTTCATAAGATGCTTCAAGTAGATTCTTGCCCATGTCCTAAAACAAAATAAACTATAAAAGCCCATGAGTCTAAAAAGCATCAGCTGTAGGGAAGCCCCAAAGTGGTACCGAAAGGTTGACAGTGGGGATCTGAGCAAGCTCTCCATGTTCACCCAGCTCTGAGTTGTGGCTTCTGAACTGAAGTTCACTGAGCTCTGGGAGTTTGTTTGTTAACAAGGGGTTTTCAGTTGTGTTGGATTTTGGGGTAGGTTTTGTTTTATTACAGCTGTTGGCTGCTCTCGGTTTGCCTTTTAATTCAGCGAGGGAATGTTGCTGTTTGTGTTTGGTTTGTCAGTTGTCTGTGAGCAGCAGACTGTAGATGCAACTGCATTTGATCATTTGTCACCTTTTCCTTTTGTGCTGAAGATCTGATAGCGTTTGCTGAAAACTCGTACCATTTACACTCGTTTGACGAGCTGCTGCAACAGTTGCAGGTGGTGAAAGAAGAGAGGCTGGGACATGGCTACCGCACATGTGCAATTGAATATTTGTCAACAATAAGGTACTCACTTGGCTTGCTAATAACAGACATCGGGAAAGAGGTGGTCACAGTCTTCACAAGCAATTACTAGTTCCCAGAATTTGTGGGCAGGCTGAAAGCATATCGAACTGCCTTTGCAAAACTGCTCTTGGAGGTGTGTTTCCCATTCAGAGCAGACCTACAAATTCTCAGGGTGGTGGTGACCCATAGTGACAAAACCCTTGGGAGATGTGTGTGGGACCTGGCTTTGCTGCTACAGCCATTGAGGATTTTCATGGAAGAGAGATGGGAAGTGGCAGGTCTTTTCAGTATCCAGCCTTTGTACTCTGGTGCATGTGAAATTTGGCTCTACAGGAGCCCTCCTGCACAGAGAGCACTGCTGGCAGGGGGGTCTTGGTTAGGAGGTTCAGGGAAGGCTGGCCCCTCTCGATGGGAGAGGAGGATGGCCTTTCCCTGTCTCCTCCCCTCTGCTTAGAGCCTCCCTGGAGCCTGAGCAGAGCTGTGCTTTGACCTGGTTCCTGCTGTCAAGTGCTTCCATTTACTCTGCAAAAAGATCCTTCTTGCTGGCTGTGGGAACCAAACTCCCAGGAGGAGCTGGTGACTGTGACCGTTCCTTGCCCTGCACAGGCACTTGAGCAGAGCTCCCTGCTCAGACCAGGCTCTGTGAGCAGCAGCAAGGCAGTCGTATGTAGGGTGGGTTTTTTTTCCACTTCTGTTTCTCATCAGAGGCTCTCACACATGGCATATCAGGCCTCTTGCAGCACACTTCATTTAAAAAGCTAATTTGTAATTGCAAAGCAATACACATGCTCCAACAACCCCCTCCTCTCCAAAGCAAACAGAGAAGCGCCACAGAGAAATAAAATAAAATGGAATGAGAATTATCCATGCTTGCTCTACTCTGCTGTTTGTCTGCTGGGGGAAAAGTAGGGGTGAGGCAAAGTTGCTAAAATAAATATAATAAAAAAGAAGACTAGAAAAACAGCCTCTAATGTACTTAGCACTGCAGGTTGTGAGACAGGGATTAGCCCTGCCTGCCTTCCCATGTAGCACAGTGGGCTCTGAATTGTTGTGCAGTTGAGGTTGCCTTTT
>NW_010296675.1:83152-90983 GCF_000700745.2 Antrostomus carolinensis | reverse complement strand
GAGGGTGACACCAGCCCTCCTGCGCTGCGGCAGGCAGATGTCCAGGGCTGAGCCGCTGTCCAGCGCCTGGCCAGGACAGTGGTTGAGCTCCTTCTGCACCCCTTGGTGTCCCCAGTGTATCTTTGAGGGGGGAGCAAGTGTTTTATCCTGCTGTGTAGCTATGGGTTAGACTGAATCTGCCCCTCAAGGGATTCCTGCAGCCTCCTCTTGCACCTGCTGTGTGCCCATGCCCTTCATCAGTACTTTTGTGGAGCAAGGAGACCAGCTGTGTCACTGTGTTAACAATGCAGCTGCTGCCCACCACCTCTGTCTGCTGCCCACCACCTCTGTCTGCTGCCCACCACCTCTGTCTGCTGCCCACCTCTGCTCGCTGGCTGCCTGCCATTCATTCTGCTGCCACTGTCCCCCTCATCAAGCCCTCCCACTCATAGTGGGTTGGAGAGGGGAAGGGAAAGGTGAACCTACTGTTGGGCTGTGCTCTGCAGAGCTGCCAGCTCCGATTTTTGTCATCCCCACTCTGCTCTGCCTCTACGAGTTCAGTGGGGGCATTTTCAAAGACGTTCACTGTAGTTCACAGCATGGGTTGGAGGGGCAGGGAGCTGAGGAGGAGCGAGCAGCTCTTGCTGAGAAGCATTTCAGGGTTGAGATGCAAGGTGGGGGCCGCTTCATGCCAAGATCCTGTCACTGCTGATATCTTTTACTGCAGTTTTTTTGCAGCATCAGAAAAGCAGGGTGGAATTAGGCCATGTAGCCTGTGGTACGAGCTCTGCTTGTTGGTATTGTTAATGGCTCTGTTCAGAATATGCTGACTTTTTCTGAACAAAAGCTAAAAAGCAGCTTTTACAAATTAATCATTATTAATACTTGGCGCTCGCTTAGCTATGCACGCAGCCGTTCGGGGTGGTAAATACCCATTCCCATGTTTGATCATTGTGGCTGTGGAGTGCTCAGCTCAGCCTCTCTTGGATGGCAGCAAAGCCTTATACTGGGAGCTCCTGTGTTTGGGGGCAGCCTGGCAATTGTGGGACAGCAGCTCTCTTCCCTCTCCTCTCCTTCTCTAAGCTAATGTAAAACACGAGTAAACCTTTTGAAGCCTAAAGGAGTTACATGGGTACTATGCTGGCATGACTACGATGAACCTGAGCAGTTCATCCAATGCCAGTTGTTATTGATTCTGTGACTATTCTAATGTAAAGGCAGATTTACAGTGAAGTTTGCTCTGGCCCTAAATTTTCTGGCTCTACTGAGTTCAAGGTTTTCTTGGGATTATGAGCCAGAATAGAAATTTGTGCTTGCTAAACTGGGTGGCAATGTGGAGTTCTTTGCATCTCAGGTCTTGAGATCTCCTGGCAGGATGGAGATGCTTTGCCCAGTCCAGGCAGTGGGAGAGGACAGGGTGCTGGTACAGCAGGGAGGTTGTTGCAGGCCACAGGTATCTTGTATGGCTAAACTTTATGGGAAACCATCACCAACACTCTTGGTGCTGGTCCCCCGGGAAGAAGGCAGGACTAGCGTGACAAGCACCCATGAGGGAGGTATCTCAGCCTGCTGATGTACAGGGCAGAGCATGGCAGCGCACACACGTGGTTTGCAGAGCACATGGAGGTGGCAGGCTGGGTTGTCTTCTACTTGGGTTGCACCTTGTGTGCTGGTTTGAGTGCAGTGATGTGCTGCCAGGGTATTGGCGACAGCCAGCCATGGCAGCCTGGTACCCTTCTCTGCTGGCATCCGTGGCTACGTAGGGCCATGAGCTGGGAGTGAAATACTCATCTCTGACCTATGGATTTAGTTTCTCAGCCACCAAGTTCATTATGCACCTCAAAAATCAGTTCTCGGCCTCTCCCTATTGTGACTTCTTCCACTCCAAGTACTACCCGTGTAATCTCCTGCACATTTCAAAGCTACTTGAAACAGCTTCTTGCTTTAGTGCTTGCCAGATTCCCCCCCAGCTGCCAGGAAGAGAGTAAGCAGCCGCTGCCTGTTCTACTTGAGAAATTCAGCTGCCAAGTGGTTATTTACAGCGGGCAGAGGAATGAAAATGTTAAATGAAATCAATTGCTGGCAATGTGAAAAAAGGAAGGGAGAGGGAGGGGGGGAAAAAAAACCCCAAACCCTTACAAAATCAGGATTATGCTGGCTGCAAGCTGCAGCCACCTGAAAGGGATTGCAGACAACAAACAGCAGAATGACGAGGACAGAAAGCCGTGCCCACGTTAGCCCAGCCTTGTGCTGCACCTGACTTGTGTTTCTGTTTAATCTCCCTATTCTTGTCCAGTTTAGTCCCTCTCTTGGCAGTGGGTGGGGAGATGGAAGAGTTTTGTGAAGGAAGCTGGATTGTGTTAAAACGGTTGTTTCAGTTAATTTCAACACCAGGCTCCCTGCCTGGATTTAACCTGGAGTTAAATGAAAAATTAAAAACTAAATGAGCCCTGTCTCCCTGATGAACACTGAATTTTGCCTTAAAAATGGGAGTATCTTCACTTCCCCTATCTTTTTCATGGTGGAGGTGGTGGGAAGGGTACCATGAGAGGCTGCAGGCTGGTTTAGTTTTGGCTGCATCACAAGTCAACTTTTTTTTTGGTGTCAATCCCTTCCTTTACATGGAAGCCTCAGGCTTCCCTGCTAAATCTCTACAGAGATAAGTGAATCACAGCCTTGCATTGGGCAGTGTGGCAATTAATCAGCCATTAAAAAGGAAGACCTGCTGTCTTATAAACCAATTAGAAGGAAAATGGTTGCTTGTGTAACTAATGTAGTGGGGTTACCAGTAAGTTAAAGACCTATTGTGGAGAGAGGAGCTGAAATAAGTCTCTGTTACGAGGCTTTAAAGAACGTGTTGAAACCACCAGAGCACCAGATCTTCCTCAAAAACAGGAATCTCCATTTGCAGTAAACACTGTCCCCTCTGCTTGCCTTGCAGTCGGCTGAAGAAAGTATTTTTAACTCTTGATGATGAAGTGTTTTTAAAATTCCCTTTCTCTTACATCTTCACTGGGTTTCTGGGCAGGGGCTGGTGATGAGGAGGAGGATGTGTGGTGGTCTAGCTCCTGGAGACCACCTCTGAGGTTGGGTACAAGAAGTGAATCAGTGCTCTGGGGTGCTCCCCAGCACTGGGGACAGCTCTGCGTCATGCAGAGGGGAATGATGCAGGGGTGAGGTGCAGCAAAGCCTGGAGCAGGATTTGGTGCTGTCTCCATTAGCACAGCACCTTTTCAGCTTGTTTGCAGCACGGGGTTGGCTTCAGGACCTGGGCTGCTGCTTTTGCATAGCTCTGCCTTTGTGTTTGGGTTGGTGTTGGTGTGGGGTAGGGTTGCTGGCTCTAGGCATGGTCTGCGTTGCTGAGCCAGCACGCTGCGTTGTCTGTGGCTCCCCCCCCCAGCCACTGGAGCAAATCTCAAGTGTTGAGCTGGTTGCATCGGGCTTTCGGTTCTTGGCAGTTGTGCTAATGTGCTAATTTGAGCTGCTCTCTCCTGACAACACGCTCCGTCTGCTGAGCCAAATAGAGCAGGGGGGTAACCTCAGCCTGCTACCTGGGAGCACCCAGCTGGGGCCTCGCCCCAGAGAAGGGCAGTGCGTGGATTTGGGGACCAGCCCCATGCTCCATCCACCCTGTGGGACCTGCAGCAGTGGGATGGTGCTGGATGGGGTGGCTGTCCCAGCTGTGGAGATGGAAGCACCTGGGTGGGAGGATTCTTGAGCCAATCCCCAAGCTGCCTGTTCAATCTATTCTGTGTTTAGAAGAGGTGTGATTGCTATCGTTGGACTGCTGTAGTAACAAGACAACTTTGCCTAATATACTGTGTGCAGCTACTTAGGAACAGTGCAAACGAGATAAATAAGCCGTGGCTTTGCTTCAGTCTTAGCAATGATTTTGCTTCCGCTCCATCCTAACAGGGGGCCTATTAATTTAACTGGGAATGTGGGACTCGGAGTTTGCTTGCCTTACACTTGCATTTAACAGCGTTCACGTGCAGAATCTTAACAGATCATTCTAGACCAACCGAGGTAGTTGTTGCTAACCTTGTTTTGCAATTCCAGTAAGTAGGAATAATTTTAGAGTAGATCTGTGGTAGGAAGACTTTGACTCTGTTTATAGCACAAAATGTTGGAAAGGCAGTGTGGGGTGGCGAGAAGAGCACTGGGTGCTCCAGCTTCTGGTTTTGGCTCTGAAACTTGGTTGGTGACTGTAGGAAAGACACTTAACTTCTCTATGCCTCTGTTTTCCTGGCTCCCCTCATTGCACAATGTATTTTCGTTTATTTGTGACTTTTCTCGAGAGCAGTATTTGCATTATTTCTACAGTTAACAGTGACTAGGAGCCCATCCTGCCCATGGATGCTATCTTGTACTAGTCTGAGTACGTGGTGGCAACACAAGCTGTACCTGTGCTTCATCAGTGATGGAACTGCCGTGCAAGTCAGAATATCAGTCTGTGACAACAAGCTCCTTTTGCTTACTGCTAAGGAAATGCTGTGGTTTAGGGCTGATCCTTGGCCTCACCACCAACAGACCAAGCGCTTCATCTGGCCAAGTGGAGCAGCCTCTGCCTCTTCCTCTGCCTTGCTCTCCAGATCACTTGTTGTGACCCTCCATTCCTGACCTCGCCCTCCCTTCAGTCAGAGTCTCATCAGCCCCAGTTTGACAAACTTCATCTTTATTAAACAGTGAGTGTGGGCTTACCATCAGGAAGGTTAGTGTGTTGTGCTGAGTCAGACCTCTAATTACGCCAAGCTTATGACAGCTCTGCGTCCTGCGCAAAAGATGCCCTCGTCATCCCTCCAGCCCTCGGCTCCTACCCAGGGACAGCGCACGCTCCAGTTGAAAGGCACCTCAGCTGTAGTCTGCCCAGCCAGTCCTCAAATTGAGTTTGAAGTCATTAAGTGGAAAAGAAAATTTTTGTGACAAGTGATTTCCCTGAGCAGGTGACAAACTATAATGAAGCGGGGACGGTTTGGCTGGGGAGGTTTATGATAGCAGCTGTGTTCCCTTCCTCTCCTGCGAGCAGGCTGCGCGGGAGAGGATTTGTGGGAAACTGTCCGTGTAGAGCTGCAAGATATGAGTGTCAGCCTTGGCTTCACTTTCCCAGTCCTTTCCCCAAAATGTTGCTGGAGATCCTTTAGGAACAAAGGCAGGATGGGTGATTATTTAATGCCAATTAAGTCATACTCTTCTTCCCAGCAGAGTAGTTGGTTGTGAAAAGCTTGTGAGCAAATAGCACCCCTGGAAAATGGTGTAATGTGAGAGCTCTGAGTTATTTAGATGTGCTGTTCCTGGTTATAGCTACACAACTTCTTCCTCTTGCTTTGGTTCTCTTCCTGAGGGACAGACGTGGCCAGTGCGTGTCTGCAACAAGACAATAGGTGTGTTGGGCACATGGCAGTTGCTGTGTCTTTAGCAGGTGGCTATAAAGATTGGGCGATGGGCACATCACAGCCACATACAGAGCAATTCCCAAAACAGCGAGATGATGCAACGCTGCCCTTGGTCAAAGCTGGAGGAGAAGAGTGTGAGTGAGGGCACTGGGATGGCTCTTGCAGCATGGGGTGAGGTTTGGGGTACAGGAACACGGAGGAGCTGATTTTAAAAAGCTGACGGTGCTCGGTGTAAGAGCAGCGACTGACAGCAGGGTGCTGCAGCAGGGCAAGCAGCTGCTCATAGTAATGTGCAGGTAACCAAGCGTGACAGACCGTGGCAACAACGCTTGGGAAAGTGGTGCAAAGGGTGAGGAGGAGGCTGCCCTGGTCTCTCCATGCAGCATGCAGGAGAGGACACCTGCATGCTTGTCTTTAGTTTTATTTCTGTGCTGCATAGATACATGGACCAGAGATCGTTCTTGTCTTGGTGAGCTAGCGATTAAAAATTAAGTCTCTAAAATAACAAAAATGGAGGGAGGGGGAAAAGGATGACGGTCCTTAAAACAGGCAATGGTTGTAGTGCACAGGAGGTTTCTGGAGTGTTCCTCTGAGGTGGTGGGTGCCTCGTTAGAGGTGAGGCTTGGAGCACCGCAGGCCAGCTGCTCCTGATTTCTTTTTTTTCCCCTGATTGCTGGTTATGCAGCATGTGGGTGGTTGGGTTTTTCTTCTTCGTACAATGTCAGCTGCTGGCTGAGCAGTGTTGCGGGTCTGTGTGAGGGTTATACGCTCTGGTGGGTGCTGCTGGTTCTGCCCAGGAAGAGCAGGCGTGTTCTTGGGGAGCAGTCACGCTCTGCGGCTGCGCTCACTTGTGGCAGCAGAGCCTGATCTCTGTGCCGCCTGCTCAGGGTGAGCTGTTAATGACCAGCCCTCACCCTCTGGGCTCACGCTGGTACCTGCTTAATGGGATTTCTTCCACGAAAGGGCAGTGATGGATCACCCAAGCTAGACACTGCTGTCTAAGGCCACCAGCTGCTGACCTTCAGGACAGTCAGATTTATACCTCAGAGCAGGTGTTGAATTCTTGATGCATGGGGCAGTGCTGAGCTGGGAGCTGCTCGGTCTGGTCTGCTGTCCATCCTACACTGGATTGAATTATCCAGCTGTCCACTGCTGTTACCCAGGCTGGGATCAACAGCAGCAGCACACGGGGTGAGGAAGTGGCCAATGGGCTGCTGACCTTCAGGACAGTCAGATTTATACCTCAGAGCAGGTGTTGAATTCTTGATGCATGGGGCAGTGCTGAGCTGGGAGCTGCTCGGTCTGGTCTGCTGTCCATCCTACACTGGATTGAATTATCCAGATGTCCACTGCTGTTACCCAGGCTGGGATCAACAGCAGCAGCACACGGGGTGAGGAAGTGGCCAATGGCTGTGAGTTCCCCAGTGTGCTAATTAGCCTTAATTACCTTAACCAGCCTCACCTGGGACCTGTACCCACTGCCCCACCCTCAAGAGCTTCATTTGAGCTCAGGTCCCGGTCTTTTCCTGAGGTGTGTTGGAGGTGTGCCTGTCCCCAGTGCTGGTCCTTGCTGTGCTGGTGGACATCAGACTCACGTTGCAGGTCCTGGCTGCAGCCCTTCCTCTGACTGAGTCTCCTGGATGGACCGTGGAGGGACATTGCAGGTAGCTTGGCCTCTAACCCCATCTCCTGGGTGGACTTTGGACCTACATTGCAGGTATCTTCTACAGCTCTGTCTCTGGCTCTCTTTTCTTGCTCTTGACTGAACTTGGTGGGGGGACCCTGGCCTTGACTTGTCCCCTTGCCTTGCCTGAGGCTGTCCCTGGGACCTGTCACCACCTAGCCCTGCTCAGACTTGCTGGGACAGTGCTGGGTAGGTGAGGGCTGCCCTGTGGTCACCCATGGTTCCTGGCCTGTCCCCTATGTAGAGCAGCCCCACTCTTACTGCTGCTCCCTGGCACCAGACATGGTGGTCCTGTGGATGCCACATCAGGCTAATTCAATGCTGCGATTGAACCCTTAGCAATCAGCTGCTCTCATTTGAAAATTCACTTTTCTTGAGCTTCCACCTTCACAGTTCTCCCTTGTCCCTGCCCAGGGTTTCTGGGCTGCTGGTGGTTGGGATGTGGTATGGAAAGGCTGTCCTGTTCTGGTTGGGAGATGTCTCCCAGACAGAGAAAGGAATAAGGGTGTTACTTAAAGGGGTGCCAGAGATTTAATGTGTGTACTGGGAGTGGAGCAGGAATAATTTCTCTGAGGCGCTGGGTATGCACAGCACTGCTCTGCACACAGGGGTTGAGCGTGGACTGGGGGAGGGATCAACAGGAGCAAGTGATGCCAGCTGGAGACACCAGAAGCTTTTTAAAAAGAGCTTGAAAGCAACACAAACCCCAACACACTTGCATATTCCAAGCAACGCACGTAAGCAAGACTCACTTTTACATTTTTCAGAGCAGATT
>NW_010296675.1:56423-83136 GCF_000700745.2 Antrostomus carolinensis | reverse complement strand
GAAAGAGCTGAATATTGAGCACTGAAATGGATAAGCGACTTAAAAAGAACACAGAAAATTGCAAAGTGAAATCACTTAAATCAGCCTTGTCTCCTCCTCCCTTCGTGCTTGGTATGCTGTTTATCTTGGCAAATGGGGGGAAAATAAATTCCCTGGAGGTGGCACGTACATATTGCTACCTGAATGCATCAGATATATCTGCAGCGAGGTAAAAGCTCTAAACTGCAAGTTTTTGAATCAGCCTTCTGGACCTGCAGAAATCATCTGAGCAAGGCTGCACCCTGGGCTGGGGCTCGCTCTGTGTGCTGTAAACAGCAGCTATTTGCTGAATTTTGATCTGGATCTGGCCATGGATTAAGGACATCCCATTGCTGAGGGTTGTTTGGCCCTTTGAGCAGTGGGAAGCTCGGCACCTTGGTGAAAGAGCAGAACATTGCCTTGGTTATGATTCTGGATGAGTTCCTGGGGCAGCTTCTTCCTGGATACTGCCAGATGCAGATCTTGAGACCCAGAATGTTGTTGGCTGTGTGCTTCTAGCAGGAAGCATACTTTAAAGGCTCAAGGCTCGTTTTGCTTGTTGGGCCTCAAACCCTTCACCTTTTCATGCCTTAGATTTGCCATCCACAAAATGGGGCATAGCAATTACCAAAATGGGATTGCACCCATCTAGGTTGGTGCCTGGGCTCTGGAAGGGGCCAACACCAGGTACTCTGGAGAGGTGCAGAAGGCAATTTACCCCAGGAAATCTTTTCTTAGGCCCTTGTTATCTCAAAGATAATGAACTGTAAGGATGCGGGGCAGCGCGTGTGTCTCGCTGTGCACACAGGCAGCACTCTGCAGCCACTGCTGGACCATAAATAAATGTTAGTGGGCACTCTCTCTCCCTAAGCACCTATCACTGCTGCCATCCATGTGGAAAGAGGAAAGTAAATAGATTCTTGGATTGTCTTGAAGGCAGAGGGAATAGGATAGGATCAGTCTATTGGATTTGTTGAATAAACTACAAAAACCAAGATATAATTCTCTGCAGACACAGGGTAATGGTCTATGTTGTATTTTGCATTTCAAGCACTAGAGCATTCAAACTGAGCTGTCAAAAACTGCTGGACTTGTTTGAATTAACCATGGCTTGAACTGGGCACAATATTTTTATGACTTATTTATGCTCCGGAAGAATTTATGCCCGGCTGCAGCACACGTGGTGTGCTCTGCTTGCCTAAGGAGGTGTGCTCTCTGCCCCACAGTGCTTCCTGAATTACATACTGGGGAGCCAAAAACCTGCTTTTGTCCCAAAAGCTGACTGTGCATCTGGGTTGGCATCAGCGGTGTCCCAGAGAAAGGATGGTAGCTTGCTGGGTGGAAGCTCTTGGTGTAAATCTAGCCAAGATCACTCCTGTGTTTTGATTAAAACTTCCATCCAGAAGCCAGGCATCAGCGTGACGTGGTTTGTTGGCAGCTCCATGGAGGCTGAGGACAACCCCCTTGTCCCTGGCTCTTACCCCTGGTCTGTCTGGGATGCTCAGGTGGTCAGATCATAGAATCATAGAATGGTTTGGGTTGGAAGGGACCTTAAAGCTCATCCAGTTCCAACCCCCCTGCCATCAGCAGGGACACCTTCCACTAGACCAGGTTGCTCAAAGCCTCATCCAGCCTGGCCTTGAACACTTCCAGGGAGGGGGCATCCACAACCCAGATGTTACAACCCAGAAAAACCAGCGTTGTGCTGCAATTGAGGCTGCTTGTCCCCTTCCCTGCTTTGAGAACACACAAGCCTTGCTCTCAGTTTTTGCCATAAGAGGGTGTGAAGTGTCAGGGAATCCTTTGGGCCTCATCCTTCTATAGAGCCCCTTGGTGCTGGCCTTAGAGAGGTGAGAGGGATTTGTGCCAGGGATTCCCTGGCAGCCCTGGGGAAGGGGAAACTTTTCTTTCCATTCTCTAGATGAAGATCAGAGGTTGTGAGATAAGAGGAGAGAGGCTGGCAGTGGAGTGACCTGTTGGTTAATTCATGGGGTTGGCATTTGGGGGATCCAGCATCAGTTCCTATCAGGTATTTCTAAGTATTTGACCAAAAGCAAACACATAAAGTAACTGAAGTGCACAAACAACGTGAGAAATGATCAGAGCTTTAAGCCTTATAAAAAAGGATCCTTATATCCTAGGAATTGTATTCAAGTTGGAAAACCTTTGCTGCACCCTGACAGTTGGCTTGCATGTGTACAGAGCATGTAGCTCTTTAACATAGATGGTGTCTTCTGGCTACCTGTAAATTCAGAGAGCCTCAGAACAGTGTAAATTCACTCTGGTGTTCGTTCCCATTCACCCCTCCTCAAAATCGCTTGTGAATGGGAGGTTTTGGCTGCGTGGTTTGCTCTCTGGTGTTGGGCTGCAGTGAACACAGATGTCACTGGGCAGCTACTGTCACAGCAGATTTTGTGGACAAGAGAGGACATGTTAGTTACCGTTGTGTCTTCTTTTGTCTTTGGGAAAGCAGCTCAACAGTCTCTGGTGTGTGCTGATGCTGGCAGGTAGCAAGTAAGGTGATACTCACTGCTGATGTCTCGTGTCTCAGGTGGCCTCCAGAATTGCTCCTGGTGGATTTACACCCAAGACAGCTGCTTCTGGCTGTAGGTGACCGCTCTTGCTTTAAGGAAAGGTGAAACTCTTTTTCAAGCTTCACCTCGGTCACCTTTTTTCCTGCTGAGGAAACAAGGCCGGTGGGTGCATCTCCTTTGGGGGCCCTTTGAGGTTTCATTTGTGATCTCTCATGCCCTTTGAGGCCAAAGGTTTGATGCCTTTCTGCTAAGTATAGCCTGCTGGAGCACACATCTGATGCAGTCTTAGTCATACAGATGTCCCTCTGACATGGGCTCTTCAGAGTCCGTGAAGGATGTTTTTGTGTGTGGTAATCATCACTTCCATGCGTAGAGTGTAAGCCGTGGGAGATGGGATGGATTTTATCCCACAAGAAGCCAGCTAGAGGGACTTGGGGAGTGTTTCTGGTGGGGCAGCCGTGCCTCAGCTGTGTTCCTGAGCGTTCCTTGCAGACACAGTGAAATATTGCAGCCCTTCAGCCACGTGGCAGGAGAGGAGGTGCTGGGTCAGCAGTAGGACTGAACAAAACCCCATTGCCCTGAGTTGCAGCCTAACGTGTTTGAGCTGCAGCAGCCTGCCCCACCAGCTACATTCTCTGCTGCCTCAAACTTTTCATTAGACATTATATCTGTCCTAAGAAGTAAAATTAAGCTAATACCCATTCTCTGGCTCTGAAGACAAGTGGCATGACATGGTTCATGTCCTCATGGCTGACCTCTCCTCCTCCCCAAAACAAAGTAACCTCACCTGGAATGTCTCTCTCCCAAAATATGTTGGTGAGAGGGCTGGTGGGTCTGGGCTGTGACTCTGCTCCAGTGTGGATGGCAGTGCTGCAGCCTGTGCCATGGTCCTGTTGAGTTACTGGTGTTGCAGTAGCCAGCAAGTCTCCAGTAGTACTGAGTCAGTAGGGCAGGGTGAGCTTCTGCACATGAGCAGGAGAAGATACCCTCATCCCTGGGGCACAGGACTCGGTGCTGTTTGAAGGTGTGCCCTGCTGTCAGAGGGACCATAAGTTGTGGGGATGACCAATGTAATTTTTCTCCAGTAGCTGAGATGCTACCTTACAAAAATCAGGAGAGATACAGCATGGAGAAGTTCCAGCAAGGTCTTGCCACCTTGGTCAAGTAGCAGCCAACTTGCACCACTGAATGCACAGGCAGGAAATAAACTTGCTAAATGAATACATTTACTGCAAATGAATTTGTACCAAATCTTGTATGTGCAGCAAAATCCTCTTAGATGAGCATCTGATAAAGGATTAAAACTATTAAATGATTAAAAAATCCCCTCCACCAAATGGTGAAATATGCAGATTATACGGTGCTTTGTTGTTTTGTTTTTCCCCTTGGCTTTGCTCTTCCCACCCTCTGTGCCCTGTTTGGGGGGAGGGAAGAGAGTGAGAAGGGCTCTGCTGCTGCCCCTGAGGCACAAGGGGTGCCCGGGAGGCTCGCAGTGCTGGGGAGCAGTGGTAGACTCCACTGGACTGCAGGAGGAGGAGGGAAAAGGTCCCAAACACCTCTTCAGCTGCATCCTGTTTTTCCAGGAAGCAGATGGATTTCTGCTTAGTATGGAGAGCTGTCCTTGTGGGAAAGACTGGGCAGACTGGGAGGATCCTGGGAATTTGTAGATAGTGAAGCTGGTTGTGTGGGGAACAAGACTAAACCCTACGTGAGGGCTATACCAGACAGGGGAGCATCCCAGAAATGCCTACCTAGGTACAGTCCCACCAGTAGTCCTCTCCTTCTTCAAAACAGGGGAAGGATGGCTTTCAGGCAGCTCCCGAGGTAGCCCTCTTCACCTGAGCTGCCAAGTCTCTGGTGAGGAACTTCTCCATTCATGGGCAGGAGAACCATCAACATTTCCTTCATCTATAGGACATGTCACCTTCCTTGGTAAGCTTGTCTGCAGAAATGTCCTGGAACTCAGCAGCTTCCTGTTATTTGCAACATCCGTGTTGCAGGTACAGGCAGGTGACGTTAGTTATGTTGGATGGCAGTGGGCAGGAAAGTGTCAGGCCATCTCCTCTGTCGGGACACTGTTTGACTGTGCAACGTGCACGTCACTGGTCACCCCTGGGTGTGCATTGCCGAGCATTCAGGGCTTGCCAGGAGTTACCTTAGCACACAGTTTTAGGGCAATAATTGGGGCAGCAGTTAAAGACCCAGTGTTGGAGAAAAAGTGCCAAATATTCTGTTGTCCTGGGTTCGCTAGGATAGAGTTAATTTTCTTAGTAGCTAGACTAGCACTGTGTTTTGGGTTCAGTGTGTGATTTGTTATGAGAAGAACATGGATAACATATTCATGTTAGTTGTTACTGGAAGATGAAGTACATTTCCAGCTTCCCCCTGTTTTGCTCGTCTGCAGGTGCAAAGGACTCGGGGGGAGCGTAGTAATTAGCAAATCCAAATTGGCATTTGGATATGCCAGTGGGGTGGTCCATATCATATAACGTCACATGCAGTATATTAATGAGGGTGGACCGGAAAGCTTGGGGGATTCACTCAGACATCACCCAGGCTTGCTCTTCCAGGTCTGTGGTTTGGGTTTTGGGAGTGTCTCTGCTCAGGGATCGGAACAGACTGGGCATCCGTTGATGAGCAACGGCACTGTGCATCACTCATTCCCATATTCCATTGTGGATGCCCCCTCCCTGGAAGTGTTCAAGGCCAGGTTGGATGAGGCTTTGAGCAACCTGGTCTAGTGGAAGGTGTCCCTGCTGATGGCAGGGGGGTTGGAACTGGATGAGCTTTAAGGTCCCTTCCAACCCAAACCATTCTATGATTCTATGATTAATATTTTAATTATTATTTTGTTTTAACTTATTAAATTGTTTTTATCTCAACCCACAAGTCTTCTCACTTTTACCCTTCTCATTCCCCCGTCTGTCCCATTGGGGGAGGATAAGCAAATGGGTGTTCAGTGTTTGGTGGCCAGCCAAGCTAAACCCAGCACATCTGTTCTATGAGGGGTCCAGCTAAAGCTCCATCTGATGCTTGTCATGTTCACAAGGCTCATGTGTGCTTTGTCCTTGCCCTACACTAGAAGGTGTGAGAAGATTACCTCGTTATGGTGATGTGCCTGGGGTAACTCCTGATAGATCTTGGTGAGGAAGGTTTGGTTGGAGAACGGGGAGTGTCAAGGTACATCATTCTGACCCTGAAGGCTGAAATGAGAATGAAACATCTGCCTGTCTGCTGTGAAAGGAGCTCTGCTGTGGGCAGAGGATTTCCCTCGGGCTGCCCAAGGCTTGTTTTGTGCTGTGGAGTTGTACCCCACCAGCCAAGGGCTGCTGCCAAAAGTACCCGTTTCCCTGGTGCGCTGGGCACGGGCACTGCTCTGCTGAGGGTGTTTTGGGGTCAGGCTGGATGAGATTACAGATTCATTAATGTAACCCTGATTAGGCAGTCAGGGACCGCATCGGAGTCCAAGTCATTAGGAACTGTCAGCAGCCGAGCGTTCAAGTGGAAGGATGGGAGAGGAGGAAGGAAGAGCCAAAGGGGCTGTTGCAGTGGTGGTGTCAGCTCAGTATTTATGAGGGGAAGAAGCCTCTGGTGTTTTATGGCCCGTGAGATGCTGTTTTCTCTGGGTCTGGTTGATTAGATAGGATTATCTCAAGGGCTCGAATGGCACATCCTTGATTTCTGCTTACTTTCATGGGGACATTCAGCAGCCCTAATCCATACTCTCTGTTTCCAAAACACTAAGAGATGACAGCCTGTGCTTGGGGGCAGCCTGTCCCAGGAGGGGCTGTTTGGAAGTGTGCACCCCTCATTTAGTCTGACTCAAGCTCCCCTGCTTTGCTGCTCTGTGCCCTCGGTTTTGATTGCTTTTGGGCCATCACTCACTGTCTTCCAGAATCAAGAGCTGGTAGGATGATTCTGTCTCTTTGATTTCGGGAAGAGCTGGACAAGGGCAAGAAAGGAAGGAGATGAGAGAGGAGTTCTGCAGCTCTGAAGGGTGACCAAGAAGACCAAAAGGCCACCGTTTCCAGCTGGTGTAGCACTGTGGGGATGAGGCATGATCTGAGGCATGAAGAGGTAGAGACCACATTTAGGGTTATTTGGCATGTGATGGGTTTTCCAGCTTCCTGTGCCCAAGCCCTTGTTTAACATTCATCACCCACGTGGAAACCTTGTAAAAATCCTGTCCCAGGCACCAAACCCTCAGAAACCTGTCCTTGTGGGTGCCAGAGAGCTTTGGGTAAGGGCAGGACTTAAAGGCTGCAACAGAGACCAGCCTCCCGCATCTCCACATTGTAGCTGCCGACAGAATCCTGAAATGAGATGGTAAATAGCTTTTGTAGCTATTGTCCATAGGGACTGGAGGCTGAGGGGCTGCAGAGCAGACGTTTCCAGCAGGGTGACAGTCCTCTGGCCGCGTGCAGAGAGAGGTCTTTGTGCCATGGAAGCAGAGAGCAGGGCAGGAGAAAAAGAAGCATAAGGACAGGCTTTGCTTTATCCTGGCCCATTAGATTATGGGAGAAACTAGTGCATCTTCTGCAGTGTCAGAATCAGTTGCCGTGAGGAGAATTGCAGAATATTTCATATTGCTTAGTGCACGAGGGTGAAGACAAGGACAGCATGGAGATACTGGGGCTTGAAGGGACCAGAGAGGGTTTGGATGGTGATCTGGTTGGAAGGATCCTGGCTTGCATTTTGATTCCCACTTGCCTCAAGGCAGTCACCAGTGGGTGGGTTACTTCTGCCGCTTCCCCATGTGTGGGGGACAGTGGCTTGTGAGCAGAGGAGCATCCTGACTTGGTGGCCGCCAGCGTCAACAGAGGGGCTGTCTGCAGGAGAGGCTGGCGTGAGCTGCCAGGGCTGGCAGCACCTCTGGGCGTCTCTAGTAAAGTTCAGTGACTCTGTTCCACTTGGCATCACAGAGCTGATGAAGTTAACAAGCTCAGGGGGCTCTGAAGGCACTGTCCTTGTTAGTTGGTCTCCTCTGGAAGTGGGGCCGAGGGAGAGCTGGGAAGGAGGAGCAGAGTGCCCACAGCAGTGCAGGAGGAGGGATGTGGGTGGCAGAGAGCCCCTGCGATGGGGCTGCGGGCAGAGGAGCTGGTGCGGGCAGATGGTCATTACCATGCTGCAGCACAGTTGGAGGTCAGGGAGCAGAGCACGAAGGAGAGGGTGGCAGGACCTCTCAGACCCTGGGGTTAACGGTTCCTCCCTTGGAAACTGCACTCCCTTTAACCTTCTGCTGCATTTATTATTTTTTTTAAAAGTCTTTGAAGCCTTTTCCCCCAGTTCATCTGAAACAGAGACACTTGTTTGTTTGTTTTTTTAAATTCAGGGGAAGTGCTGCCACTCAGCTCCTGCTGGGAAAGAAGTGCTGGAGCCCAGTGCCTGCCAGTCCCTGCTCACACTGTGCCCTGATGAGTGACTTGTGCTGGAGCCCATCAGCTCCCCTCGGGGAGCGTGGGGTGGAGGGGAAGGGGCAGAGATCTCAGCCCTGCTCTGAGGAGCCTCTCTGCCTGCTTTACCAGTGCTGGCAGGGCAGCGGGGCCGCAGTGCTTGCTGCCAGCCCTGCCTGCTGTGCCTTGCCTGCTTCCCTTGGTGTGACCTGCCTTTCATAGCTAGCTCTGCTGCCAGAGTTTCTTCAGCCCCTTTTCCTGCAGTGGAGGCATGAGCAGAAGCGAGGCAGCTTCCCCTTCCCTCTGCCTGCATGGGCTGGGAAGCTGGTTTCTCCCCTCAACTGGTGCTCATGATGCTGCCCAAGCATTTCTTGTGGTGGTGTTTGGGAGGTGGGACTCGAATTAGAGAGAAAAGAGTGGACAGATTGGGAGTTAAGCTAAGCTCTGCCAAACTCATTTCAAAAAGGCCCTCGAGGAGCTGTTGGCAATGTCCAGCCTGTCCTAGCCCTTTGGCGTTGGCTGAGGAATGTCCAGGGCTTGCCACTGCAGTAGTAAACCTCATCTTAGGCTCCAAGTCAACCCCTAAAAGCACTGAGGCGAGATTTCTCTTCCCTGAGGTCTGGATGCAGTAAAAGCAACTGCCAGACTATTTCAGAGTTTGCAGTGTCAGCCCAGAGCGCAGATGGACACCAGGAAGCCTGCATCTAGTTCTTGCAAAAAAATTCCATCCCCGGGGAGTGAAATAACCTGTAAAATCATTTTACACTCATCCACTGGGACTATTTGCTACCACTAGTAGTAAGAATGGTCCTATAGCAACTCTAGGCCACCTCCTCCTCCTCCTCACTCCCACTTTAGTAATGAAAACACTCCCTTCTCATCCATATCTCTCCATACTGAAAAAAGTTTTAATCAAATAAAGCTGGCACACGCACTCCTGAAAGGAGGATGCTGTCAGCCAAAATCTGTGCCTGTTCCATTTTCTCCTGATTTAATTTTCCAGAGATTAAGATCCTGTTCATCTCCACTCTCAGAACTTGGCTGCCTTTGTTTTGTTTGTAGGTTTTACTCTAGTGGGTTTTTCCTTTCTGTTGGTGGCTTTGTTTTGAGAATCCTGAAACCTCAAGGGTATTGATTCCCAGGGACCCAGCTGGCTGTGAAATCGATGGGGAGCTGTGCTCCCAGCACCTGGCACCATCTCGCCTGCGCTTGCCCCAGCTCCCGAGAAGTGCCTTGTCTTCCTCCAAATGGCTTTGGTGTTGCCAGCACGTGTTGCTGCTGAAGAGCGTTTCTCATGTGAACGTGTGTTCCTGTGGCAGGGGACTGTCTCCTGGCTGCTGACTCTCACTTACTGCGCAGAAGGTTGTCTGTCTTTTTCAGCAGCTTCCTGTAGCCTTCGTGGCAGTAAAAGTTCCACCCTGTTGTGCTACAGCTGGGATCAACTGTGTATGGATTTGGGAAGGGGGTTGAATTGTAGATTGCAGAATGGTTGAGGCTGGCAGGGACCTTGAGAGGTCATCTGGTCCAAGACCCCTGCTCAAGCAGGGTCACCCACAGGACCACGTCCAGATGGCTTTTGAATATCTCCAAGGAGGGAGACCCCACAACCTCTCTGGGCAACCTGTTCCAGTTCTTGTTCGCCCTCACAAAGGGAGGGGAGGAAAAAAGAAAAGTGTTTCCTTATGGTTTGATGGACCCTTTTGTGTTTCAGTTCCTGTCTATTGCTTCTTGCCCTGGCTCTGTCTTCGTTACACCTTCCCTTCAGGGACCTACAGACAGCGATAAGATCCCCCTCAGCCTTCTCATCTCCAGGCTGAGCAGTCCCAGCTCTCTCAGCCTTTCCTTGTACATCGGATGCTCCAGTCCCTTAACCATCGCAGTGGCCCTCTTCTGTGCTCTCTCCAGTCCTTCCATATCTCCCTTGCACTGGGGACCCCAGAACTGGACCCAACTCTCCAGGGATGGCCTCAGCAGTGCTGAGTGGAGGGGAAGGATCACCTCCCTGGACCTGCTGGCTCTTCCTAAGGTGGACCTGGGTACCATTGTCTTTCTTTGCTGCAAGGACACATCGCTGCCTCATGGTCAACTTGGTGTCCACCAAGGTCTTCAGGACCTTTTCTGCAAAGGGAAAGGAGGAGAAGTAGGGGTCATATCTTTGAAAGCTGATGTTTAATGGCTGGATTAAATGCATTCGTACCTCTCTCTCCCTGCTGAGTGTGTCAGCACTACCTCGCACCTCATTCCCATTGGCTTGGCAGACTTGGTGGGCTTTAGCTTCTACAGAGCGTGGGGCTGTTGGTCTTCTGCCCAGAGTTCCCTTGGTTTCCCCAAGGTGTGTTTGATGCGGGGAGGACTCCTGTGTTTGTGCCAAAAGAGGGGAAGCGTCCCTAGAGCTGCCCCGTGCGCTGGCCTCTGGGGACTGTTGTTTGTGAGGAGACTGGAACACCCAAATATTTCCAGTGCTCTTTGCAGGCTGTGCAGATGTCTGGGGGTCAGTGGTGACAAATTATGTAGATTCCTCCCCCTTCCCTCTATCCTTTCTCATTTCCATTATCTGCCTTTTGTAGAGGCTGTAATTTATTGCATTTTGCAACCTTGTAATTTATGGCTTTTTTATAATTCTTTCCGAGCTTTCAGAAGTAACAGCTCCGTGTACCCCAGTGCATTTCATTGTCACACTTGAGGCTTTCCCACCTCCTCCTGCACTTCCACTCTTTTCTTGTAACTTGCCTGTTTACTTGCTAAATTATTATTGTGCACTCAATAAAAATTGCATTTAAAAAGTGATAACTGAAATGACATTTAACATGGAAAGCACTTAAGCATAATTACACTATATGCATTACATCATTTTGTGACAGTTAATAAAAAAAAATATCTGAACAGGGTTTTTTGTTGTTGGCAGCTGTAGAGAGTGAGTGCTGGCATTTCATCACTTCTAGAAACCTATTTTTTTGTTTTCACTGGAGAGCTTTGTCCTGGGATTTTTTTGTCTTCTCCTCCCTTGCTGGTACCGCAGGCCTCCTGTATCTGCTGCAGCAGCATGGGGTGAGGGAGTCAATCCTGTGATTCCGAGGGGTTCAAGCTGGCATAACGTGCTCAGAGCTTTGTTTATTCCCAGCTGGAAGTTTTGATAGGGTGAGTTTAGTTGGATTGGTGACTTGAGCAGACTTGCTGCAGAGCTGCCCCATCGCTTGTGCCAGCACCAGGGCTGTGGTAAGGGGGAAGAGGAGGAGGTGACAGCTCCCATGGTGGTAGCACGTTGTCTTGGTGGTCCCCTTGTGAAGACCAGGGCAGTGGTGAGTGCCAGCGTGGCTTTGGCTCCTGGTTGTGCCCTGCGGTGATTTTTTCTGAAGGAAGCTGCTGCGGGCTGTAGCCGAGAGCTGAACAGCTAGTGTCCTTGTTTTATACTGTCCAATGACTTCTACAGAAACAGAGGAAGTGTGCCAACCCCTCGCGACCCCGTGGCTCGTATCCTCACCGATGCGACTACTTGATTATTAGATTACCTGCAAATTGCAGCTCCTTGACCATCTGCTGTGCGAAACTCCTCAGCTCAACCCCAGCATCTGTCCAGCCCAGCCGTGCAGGCTGCGCTGGATTCCTCAGCAGGTCAGCCCAGCTTCCCAGCCATGGTTTCTTCTGCTGTGCTTTGTCCTGTCCTTTTCCTACCTACCTGCTACAGAACTTCTGCGTCTGAAATGCCTCAGGGGCCATCCTTGTTCTCTGCCCTTTCTCCTGATCAGTCACGTAGGCTGCAAACCAGCTCTGTAAATCAGGTCTCCATCTCGCGTGTGGAGTTACAGCAGGGGATGCAGATTGGAGGTCCTGCATAACCAGCGTGGTCTCTCCAGTAGGAACTGTAGTCTCCTTCCTCTGGGAGCTGCTTGGAAAAGCGGTGAAGGGTGGTGGACCTCTGTCTGCACCATGAGTAAAGCGCAGAGACAAGAAGAGGGACTTTGAGGAGCAGGGCACAAGAAGATCTGAAAAAACCTTTGAAATCTAGCTAACAGATGATAGGAGCCACAGCACTTGACATTTCCAGGCTGCATGTGAGGGATTTCTGGAGCAAGTTGAGATAGAGAGCACGTGTTTTCTGCAAATCAGAGGAGTGATCTTTATGAAGCATTGTCTGTGGCAGGTTTGGATACTGGTCCGTGAATTGGAATGGTAGTGGGCTTGTGGGTAAGGTTGAGGAGTAGAATCATGGAATGGTTTGGGTTGGAAGGGATCTTAAAGCCCATCCAGTTCCAACCCCCCTGCCATCAGCAGGGACACCTTCCACTAGACCAGGTTGCTCAAAGCCTCATCCAACCTGGCCTTGAACACTTCCAGGGAGGAGCAGCCACAGCTTCACTGGGCAACTTGGTACACTGTCTAACCACCCTGACAGGAAAGACTTTCACAGAATGTTAGGGATTGCAAGGGACCTCGAAAGATCATCTAGTCCGATCCCCCTGCTGGAGCAGGAACCTAAATGAGATCACATAGAATTTCTTCCCACTATCTCATCTAAACCTTCCCTCTTCCAGTTTAAAACCATCACCCCTTGTTCTGTTACTCACTGTCCTTGGCCAAAGTCCCTTCCCAGCCTTCCTGGAGCCCCTTCAGGTACTGGGAGGCCGCTATAAGATCTCCCCAGAGCCTTCTCTTCTCCAGGCTGAACAGCCCCAACTCTCTCAGCCTGTCCTCACAGCAGAGCTGCTCCAGCCCTCACATCATCCTGGTGGCCTCCTCTGGACTCGTTCTAGCTGCTCCATGTCTTTCTTGTGTTGGTGGCCCCAGCACTGGAGGCAGCACTGCAGGTGGGGTGTCAGGAGAGCGGAGCAGAGGGGCAGAATCCCCTCCCTCCACCTGCTGCCCACGCTGCTCTGGGTGCAGCCCAGGACACGGTTATTGGCCTCTGGGCTGGGAGCGCACGTTGCCGGCTCAAAGGACAAAATGAAAGCATGACTTTATTGAAAAAAGGAGGGAAGGGAAGGAAAAAAAAAAGTGAGAACATTAGTGTCCATAAGCAAACTCCCCAGCATGTCTAGAAATAGTGTTGCTTTTCTGTGGTGCTGTTGTGACTTGCCCTTCAAGTTAATAAACTGTTAATCACTTTATGGGTCATTTCATCCAAAATGTTCACTGAAGCATCCTGAGGTTGAGATAAAAGAGTTTTGTGAACTTGAGCATTTTTTTTTCTCCTTTTTCTTCAAATGCACACATAGCTAGAAACCATGCAGAGGCAGTAATAACTAATATAGCTGGGAAAGGAATCTCCTGGAGAGATTGCTCTGTGCTTTTTCAAGGAGGAAAAGGCATTTCTGGCTGCTTGTATCTTTTTTTTTTTACGATTTTTCTGAGTTGAGCATTAAAAAAAAAGGGAGAAAAAAAATCTATCGATAAAATCCTCATCCGCTTGACAATCAGTCTCATCTGGGAACTACTTGGTGTTATCTTGGCTTAATTCATTAGTAAGAATAAAAAAGGCATTTAAAATGGACATCTCTATTGAGAGCACTTAATTCTTTGCAACAAAAGTCAATTATGTCCTATTGAGTAAGCCCAATGCAAAACCACTTGTGAAATTCCTCAGCCTGATTGCAGACCTGGAAAGGCGGAAGGAGAGCAGAACCCTGTGCTGACAGGAGACGTGAGAAATAGCTGTTTTGCCAGGGATTTGCCCATGGCCTGAGCTGGGAGGATGGCTGGCAGGGATGTGTGGGGAGGGGAGCAATTCTCCCGTGAACTCAGCAAGTGCCTGGACACACACTTTAGCTTTCCTAATGGTTTTATGGCTGAGAATCTACTTTTTGGGGTTTTTTGTTTGTTTTTGTTTTGGGGGTTTTTTACCCTTCTAATTTCTCTTGCGCTTATTCCACAACAGCTCTTCAGTTTCTAAGGTCATGGGGCTGAATGCTGCCACAAGCATCGCGGAGGATGCTGCTACGCCACGCACGCTCTGCTCTGAGGAGGCTGCGCTGGTTTTTAGTTGTTTGGTTTGGTCTGGGGTTGTATTGGGACCCCGCTGAGATGGTGGCACATTCTCTGCCTGTTTGTCCTGGTGCTCAGGATGAGCCCATCACCACAGAGTCTAGGTACCCAGCTCGGGTGTGGAGCTGTGCCTGGGTTTGGTACTGAGAACTGCTGTCCATGTGTGTCAGACCAATTGTTTCGGTCCATGGGATGTTGTTGAGGTTCTCATTTCAGTAGGAATTAATTCCAGCAGCCCTGTCACCTGTGCTGTTCAGGAGATCAGGGACAGGTTCCTCCTGGCTGTGTAAGCTGTGGCACTGGGCGTGCTGGGAACGCGGCGTCCATCACTCAGGCAGAGGATTTTTCTGGTAATGACAGGAGTTTTGATAAGTTGGTTGAGGAGACTTATAAATGGTAGGAAAGGGAATGGCACTAAAAGGAGAAGTAAATTGTGAAGCGTATTTCCTGCTACAATTTTTGTGGCTAAAATTTGGCGATACTTTAAGATGTCTATTGATCATCCAAACACACAGAGATATAGGTGGTCTATACCATCACCTAAGTTTTATTTATGATACAAAGCCAAACCAGCACTATTATTTATGAATATAATTGCAAAGCTCCTTTTCTATTACGTGATCAGCTAAACTCTGCTGCCAAGCTGCCTTCGGGGTTGCCCAGCCTGGAGCTCAGTGACGTGCTTCAGGACTGCAGGAGTGAGCAGGGTGCTGCTGCCATGCCATGGGGCTCAATCTGTGATCCTGTGGGCTTGGGAGAAGAAGCTGCAAAAGAAAACCCTAACATTTGGAACATCAGGCAGAATCCTACGGCCCTGTGAAATTATGGTTTCCTCTTTAGAACTTGCTCCTTTGTTTTAGGAGGAAAGTTATAAGGTGGCATTAAAAAGCACCTGCTGCGTCACCATCAGATGTCTCACCATTTGAGTTTAAATGTCTCGTCTGAAAGAATTCCCAACCAGGTTTCCTTTAAAGCAATTGAAGCTGCTTGGGTTTCAGCTTTTGCTGCTGCTGTTTAGAGCAATGCTAATTAACATTCTGGGCAAAGGAGCCGAGAGCGGGGAAGGGAAATGCTTACGATTTGTAAATGCCACTTTGCTCTTCTGGCACTGTCCCTCCGGGGAGAGGATTGCTTTCTTCTTCTTCTTGTTCCCCCCTCTCCCTCCCACGGTCTTGGAGTAAAGCTGATGGTTGGGCATATATTTTGCCTTAAGCATATGCATAACTTCTCAGTGTGTCTGCCTGTGTGACGGCGCGTGAGCCTGTACGGATGTGAGGTACCTGTGAGCGTGTGGAGCACGGGCGTGTTGCTTTGAGGGTACGTGAACCCCCGGCAGGTGCGTGCAAGCCTTTACCAAAGGAGGAAGCACGTGGCAGGCTTGTCCATGCTTAAAGTTTCCCATTCCCTTGATGATAAGCTACAAGCAAATGAGGATGAAATCAGAAATTGGCAACATGCTGTCAGGAGGGATTAATTTCTGTCCCTGATTAACTTTATGCTGGAACAGCAGGAGACTAATACTTCACCATACACGGTGCCTGACACAACCTTTTCTTACACCGAGTAGATCTGAATCCATCCCTGGTCCTGCTCTGCCCTGGTTACGTATCTTAGATCTGAGTGGCAGGGCCATTGCTCTGGGTGCACAATGACAGGCCACCTATGTGTCTTCTAACGGTGATGGAAAGTACTGAAAAAATCTGCCAGTGCTTTGAGGTCTGGCCTGAGCTGTACAGGAGTTTTGTTTCTGCTTGTGGTAGCTTTAATGCACTGGTTGATCCCCAGAGGCTCCTGATGGAATATTAATACTCTCTGTTCACGTGCTACCTTTTCTCTGAGGCTTCCTCAACACTTTCCAAAATTAACAATAAATTATTTCAAAGTGGGAGGTCAGCGAGACCGTTCCGACTCAGGAAAATGCTTTGCCCGTGATCACACAGCCGTGTCAGTACTGTGTGTGTAGCAAAGGAGGAATATGGACCAAGTCCCCTCTCTGAGCTGTGTCAGACAATTGCTCCCCACCTGTGCCTAAAGCTTAATTAAGATCACACGCTGTCATGGGGAGAGTGCAGGTGTGGGGCTGAAATAGCACTTTGTGCCGACAGCGAAGTGCAGAGGCAGAGCTGTGTGGGGAGCTGCTCCTGTACCAACGGAGGCTCTGGAGCTCAGCACTGTGTTCGTGAGCACATGCCTGTGAGCAGGGGAAAGGGCTGGGACAGCAGGGACTACAGCCCTCAAATATTGGGAAAGAACTGAAGAAGGAGAGGACAAGGCAGGTGGGGATGCAAGTGCGGGCGTGGATTTGTGTGGTGGTGTTTGGGCAGATCAGAGTGAGCACTGGCTGCGCTGGGGCTGCTGCCTCCCTCTGGCCCAGCTCTGGTTTTCACACTGGGGGTGCTTCCCAGCACCCTGCTAATCCTGGGGTGCGATGGGGACCTGGGGACTGAGCTTTTCCCCATCTCTGGGACAGCCCCCCTGTGATCTTAGCAGCGCACCTAGGAAGTGTGTTGGCTCCTAGGAGTGATGCTAGGATTGCAGATCATCCTGCGGTCTTCTCTTTGGCCATATGGAGAACAGAAGCTCACAGCCCATGTATGCCTGCTTCTGCAAAGCCTGGGTGTATGTCTCTGCCTGGGTGGGAACCAGGCTGCCCTTCACTCTCTGTCCCAAGCCTGTAACACATCTCCAGTGAGTAAGTCACCTACACTAACTGTATGGATCAGCTGTATCTAGCAAAGGGTTAGTGTCTTCCTTTGCCTTGGTCCTTCTCTCATGTCGAGGACCAACCTTCCAAGAGCTGAAGCTGACCTGGCTGATACAAGGGAGAGGATGGGGAGAGGCCGTGAGTCGCTGCTGCACCATTCAGGGCTGATGGAGGAGAATTTACCATCATTAACCCCTCAAAATGCTGATCAAGCAGTGACTGGGAGGAAGGGTGCTCGGTGAGGTTGGCGGGAGGTGGTGCAGCATGGAGCAACTTCTGCCTGCAGCCCAGCGAGCAGGCACCCACGTGTTGGAGACGTTGTGGGGTCTGTGCAGGGTGGATCCATGGGACACTTACCCTCTGCTCCCCTCCGAGGAGGAGTCCTTCTGGTCCTTCCCACGATGTCGGCAGGCAGCCCTGTGCCTTGCTTGTTTGTCACAGCCACAGCTAAATGAGCAGCTGATTGAGAAGAAGGCTGGTGCAGGGGGGAGAGCGATTTACTGCTCTGCTAAGAGGTCCCCACTGTATTTTCTCTTTCATTTGAAGGGCTCCTCAGCAGGCTGTCGGGGCTGGGATGTGACGGCTGCACCTGCATGGCACTGGGAGGCTGTGTGCTGGCAAATCCTGCGCTGAAATAGCCTGGAGTGGGGGGCTGCAGCAGCGGGCTGGGTTTAGCAGGCGCATCTGCCTGACGACTGCAGTTTTTCATTGGCATAATCACATATTTTGGAGGTCCTGAAGATAAGGAAGGTGAAGGAACAGGAAAGGGTGGGACACAGCACAGATGGATGCTGTTGAAGCCCCCCATGATGTGCTTTGCTGTTGCACATGGCTGCTAACCTTTATCTCCTGCTCTGTTATTCCACAGCAGGCTGCGGCCGCTCATTGACCCACTCTCATCAGCAATCAAATCAGACCTGGGATCTCAGAATTCCTCAAATCTGCTCTTGCAATTCCTGTCTGAGCACTCCTGTGCTGTCCCTCTGGCCTTCCATCATCAAAATACGTGCCTTGTTATGCTCAAGACTTGGGCTCCATTTTTGCTCTGCTTTTTTCCCCCATCTCACTCCCGAGCTGTATTTTCTTTTCCCCCAAAGTTCTGGTTTTGGACATTGATCAGAGGTGCCCAACTTTGGCAGATGTCTGGATATTTTGGGGGCTGTTTTAAATAGCACTCTGGTGAAGGCTCCACCAACGGCATTTCCTAATTGTCACATTAATTGTAGTTTGAACCCAAGGCGCTTGGATATGAAAAACATTAACTTGTGGGGAAAGAACAAATAAATTTGAGGTTTTTAGCTTATAAGAGGAGAAACTAAAGTAGGACAAATATTCAGATATATAACAGGGCCCAGCAGCACGAGGCAGAAATGCCTGGTCTTCATTAATTCTGGGTCTTTCCACCGAGAACATGGTTTTAAATTGCAGCAAGGGATTTGCAGTTTATGCATCACAAAAATTTTTCAAGTAGGATTTTGAAGTACTGGAGTATTTTGTCTCATGAAGCACAAGAATCCCTGTCGCTGGATGTCTTTAAGAACAGATCAGAGGAACAAGTTAGGAATGAGATAACCACAGTAGCTATGCTAGAAATGACATATCCATGATCCTGCCTTCTGTTGGGGGTATCTGAGCAGGCTGGGACTAGGTGAGCTGATGAGATCCCTTCCAGCCCTGTTCTTTGGGATGCTGCAGAAGTTTCTGAATCTTTTAGGGGAGTCTCTCCATTCAGATGTTGGATCTCTGGAGGTTGCCTTCAGATGAGACATCCTGTGGGGATCTCTGTGGGTGCGTATCTATCTTGCTGCCCAAGTCTTGCTGGTGAGGCTTTGGAGGTGGAGCTAAGTTGAAGACCTTGTAGATTTCGTAGAGGGTCACCTCTTTATTAAAATCTCCAGGTATGTGGTGTATTTTTGTTAAAGTCTCAGTGTCTGGACCCCACTGGCTCAGGGAGCAGGAAGCACTAGCAGGAGAAAGGATGAGTCTGGAAATGCATAGAAGAAAGCTGTCTACAGGTCTGTTCTCCATATCCTCTGGGGACAAGGCAAAGCTTTATGAGCCTATGCCACAACAGAGAGGACTTTCTATTAAACATAGGTAATGACTTCCCAGCAGACTGGCCAGGAAAACACTTGAGGACATCAGCTAGAGAAGCCTGGTCTCTCCACCACCGGTGGGCAAGAGCAGGACTTTTGAACAGCACAGGTGAGGTGGATCCATGAGCCAGAAGGATGGGTTGGACAACTGGGTCTCTTCCAGCCTTGCTTCCAATGAGCCTGTGCATTTACAGAAATGCTTGCAGTGCTTGAGATTAGGGAGAAAAGCTTGTAAATGTGAATTGCTGCAGATCAGAGAAGGCCCCAAAACCTAAATCAGAGGGTAAATCAAGAGGATCACAGGGTTGCTATTTCTAAAAGTTCTGTTTCTTTAAAATAGATCATTACTCTGCAGAAAACTGTAGGGGTAACTGGTGACAGTGCTGACTTACGCTGGCCTAGATTTCAATCTCTCTAGCTCTAATAAGAGATTTAGTTTAAATCCATGTCAGTGGAGTTATCCCAAATTTGCATCACTGCAGCTGAGAGCTGAATTTGGCCAGTGGTAGCCATCAATAGAATAAAAGGCAGTGTGAGGTAATTTTTACTCTTTTTCTTGTGTAGTTAGAAGGAAAGCCTGTAAAATCTGTCTGGGAGCTTTAGTGTTAGAGGCTGCACAGCACAGCCTTTTTCCACAGCCCTTCCTACAAGAAGCAGCAGCTTTTCTGGCACAGAAGATAAAGCTGTTTGGGGAAAGAGGCCTGGTTATTTATTTATTTAAGTCTCTGAAGATCTGAGAGTCCAGATCCATCGTGTGGGGGCACCAATTCTGGCTGAAATAGTGTAAAGCTGAAATATAGCAGAGTGGTACCTCTGCAGTGTGCCAGCATCCCTCCTAGGATGCACCTGGGGCACTCTCGGTGCAATTCTAATGATGCTGATCTGGACTAAAGCTGTTCTGTAGAGACATGACTTAGTCAAACTGGTTCAACTCTTCTGCAGTATATCCTGAAGGAAAGCAGTTGAGGTACCTCTTCAAAATACTGTATTTTCCTTATGAAAATTTTTGTTGTTATGTTGCAGAGTCAAGGATCAGCTTGGGTTGTTTTTCTGGTTTCCTGTACAAATGTGTATTTTCAGAGCACGTGTGATCTCCAAATGCATTTGGGTATTTGTCTGAGATGTTGTAGCTGTTCTCTCCCTCTCTTGACCAGACCCACACCATCCAGCGCTGTGAGCGTGCAGAGCAGTGCTTGGACAGAGCTCCAACCCTACTTGAGACCTTACAGTTTCAACTATGTGCTGATTGATTTTTGCAGCACTTTATCTGAAAGGAGAAGACTGAGTTTGAAGTTGTGTGGGATTGAATTACCTCGCAGAAGACTCACTCTCAGCAGACACTCAGGAAGGTCTATCACTCCAAGAGTTCCCTGTACAAGGGTTTGGGCTGCTGAAGACTAAAAGCAGCTTTCCAGGCCAGGAGAGGTTTTCTATAATCCAGGCTAACTGTGCATAGCCCTTTATCCCTGTCTAGTTGCTAAATTACACGGAGCAGTCTCAGGTCTGCCTCAGGGCTGGCAGCCTGAAGTCTCAGCCATAGAAGCTCGTGATCCTGGGTTGAGTGAGCAGAAGTCCAGCTGGTGCTGGTGCTGCAGAGGATGGGAGATGTGGGTGCTGCTGCCAGACAGGGCACGACGGGGAGTACTGGAGAAGCTGCCACCACATCCCTGGTGGAGTGGGCTCTCCTCCCTCTTGTCCCCGATGTCCTCTGTGGTGCTGCTGTCTTTTAGCAGGCTCTTTAGCGAAGGAAGGAGCCCTCAGTCCCCTGGGTCCCTGCAGCGGTGTGTGATCCGCTCTGTACAGCGTGGCACAGGCAGCACAGATTGTCCTGGCGGGCTGTCAGCAAGGCTGCTATCACTCTTATCACTGCCTGCTTGATTATCCTTGACGCTGCGCCGAAGCTGACATCCTCCTAATGCAATATAGACACCATGATGATTACCATCATTGCAAGAACTATAAGCACCAGACGATGAAATTTAACAACAGTAGGTGCAACAGGGACGAGGGGTGAGATGGGAATCGTGCTGTCTCTGCTCTCTGCCTGTGACCCTGAGCAGTCTCCATCTTCCAGCAGGATCTCTGGGGTTTTGCAGTCCTTTTCCTCCCTGTTACCCAACCACAGTGCTCCTTGCTTGGCCTGGACCATCTCACAGTGCTCTTGGCAGTCATATATGTTACTGGGTTCTCCAGGCTCCCTCTTTGTTGGAGGGGTCTCCTCTGTGTGCCTGAGCCATGAGCAAGTCTACTCAAGGGTTCCCCCTGTTCCTCTTCGGTGTCACCCTGAGCCGTGGGGAAATGGCAGAACCCCACCATAGGTGAGATGAGACTCAAAATGGGCCAGACTGCTGCTTGTCTGGTGGTGACCAACAGATCCTGAAGCTCCAGGAGAAGCACTGGATGAGCATCTGAGCGAGTGGTGCCTCTAAGGACAGGTATCGTGCTGCAGTGTTTGTTGTACCAACAGATTCCCTTTGCAGAGACCATGCCTGGGTCACTGTATGAAGGTGATCAGCACAGGCCTGGCTGCAGGAGCTTGAAGCATTCCCCTGAACAGAGACCTTCCCTGCCACCCATAATATTGCCAGGTGGGAAAAAACTGTTATTTTCCTGGTGTATGGCCTTTGTAGGACATGACACAGCACAGTCCCATCTTGGGTGCAAGGAGTTACCTCAGGTGTGCAGACTGTGGGGCTGCTGTGCCCGTAGAGATGTGGATGGGTCTCCCTCACCTGGAGCACCCCTACGCTGAGGTGCGATGCTCTGGGAGCAGGAAGGCAGCCCGCTCTGCTGCAGGTAGCACTTTGCTCTTCTGCAAAGGTGCCAGGTTTGCACTGTGACTAAATGCTGGTGTTTAGACTGCAGCTGTCCAAACCAGGTGTACTGGGAATTAATTTCTGGAGGGTGACTGTTACCCAGAGCAGGTGCCTTTACAGCAGGAGCTGGTGCACCACAGCCTCTCCCGTTGGGGCTGCAGGGCTTGGCACTGAGCAGAGCCCAGCTGGGGTTTGAGCTCTGGGTACAGCCTGTGTCCTGGCCCCGTGGGGCTGAGAGCTGCTGGGGTTACTGGCTGCTGGGTTACTTTCTGTTGTGTTGCCTGTGTTAGTGTTTCATAGGATCATAGAATGGTTTGGGTTGAGAGGGACCTTAAAGCTCATCCAGTTCCAACTCCCCTGCCATCAGCAGGGACACCTTCCACTAGACCAGGTTGCTCAAAGCCTCATCCAGCCTGGCCTTCAACACTTCCAGGGAGGAGCAGCCACAGCTTCTCTGGGCAACCTGGGTCAGTGTCTCACCACCCTCACAGCAAAGAATTTCTTCTTCAGATCTCATCTAAATCTCCCCTCTTCTAGTTTAAAGCCATTTCCCTCTGCTCTTGCCATTTACTAGTTCACTCTCAGGCTCCACTGCTGGACTTTTCTTCCCACTGTCATGCCTGGGTCTTCTGGCTACTGCATCCAGCTTCAGTCCTTCCTAAACTTTTTATTGAGATTTGCAGTTTAGAATTTAGTCTTGATCCCCATCCTCTGAATACACCACCTTCCTCCTCTGTGCTGCCTGAGGGCTAACACCTCTGTAGGTGATTCAGGAGCTCTGTGCAGCCCCTCTCCTGTCCAGTAACTTCACGTTTGCCAACCACGTTGAGCAGGGCTAATGCAGGGGCTTTTCTTCTTGTTTCAGCATGGCTGGAGCATTGCAGGGTTGGGCTTCACTCTTGAGTTCCTGCATCGCCACCCACTCACCCTGCCTGTCAGGGGGTACGTGCAGACTGTGAGGGGATGGGGTGTGTTCACAAAGGGGTTGCAAAGTAGAACCTAGTCTACCAAAAGTGTGCAACCTGCACCCCGCTTCTCCTCGAGAGTGCCGGTACAGCTGCGTGTCAGTGTACTTACATGGAATCAGAAGCAGTGGTCTCTTGACTCCAAGGTCACTGCTGTTACAGATTTCAAGAGAATTTCAATGAGAATGGCTTTTTAATCTGGACAAAACTAAGGGGTTTTGCCATCGCTGAGAAATGTTTGGGCTGTCTTTGGCCAGAAAATTCACCCTCCAATCCAGCTCGAGGAAAAACCCAATATGGGAAATGTCACCTTAGATAAGTAAAACCCAGCCAAGTTCTGAACAACCCAAAGCAAAATGCTACAATGGAGAGCGTGGAGCTATCTTAATTGCCTGGAGCACTACCATTCATTCCCTGCCTGTCTGCTTCATTTTTGTGCTCGTATGGTCACTGTTAATTCATGCTGGATTGTTCTAATTAACGCCGATGAACTGTTCAGCCAAGAAGACTGCGGAGCTCTGCAGCTGCAGAGAGGGCTGGAGGAACATCTCCTGGTTTCTTTTTCTGTTTTCTCCTCCCTTGTGGACAGGCACCATTTCTGTCCCTAACCAATTTTCTGTTTCATAACAGGAAAATACTAATGTCAGGACGCCCTCCTTACCCAAAGCTTTCTCCTTGAAGATTGCTCCTCTTTGCTTTCCTAATTGCTGCTGCTCAGCTGGAGGTAGCGCGCGCCTTCCAAACACATGATTTTGTTATGCTGGTACTTACCAAAGGGAAAAAAAAACAAGAGTATGAGAGAATATTGCTTTGTGTCGAGCTCTCCTCACTTTCACCCTCTCTGTGCTGACACAGAGCGTTTTCCTCTAGCGCGGGGTGTTTTGCTATTGGCAGTACATGCTCTTCGGTCTGAAGCTCGGGGTGTGCTGGAGCTCCAATGTGAAGAACACCTAGAAATCATTTCTACTGGAGTCTGAGGATGCCTCTAAAATGTGTTCTCTGACTAAAGCATTCTCTTTCAAGTCACTGCGCTCGCATAACAATCACCTATAATAACACAGGACTTGCCAAATTGATATGAAAGATGTGTGGTTTGGGGATCAGAATGATTTGGGTGAAGGCCTTGGAATCAGGTTGGTTGAAAACTTAATGCTTGGAGACTTCCTTGAAGACTGGCAGGTCTGGAGCCTGTGAGGGCAGAGCCTTGGGGAGGGTGCTGGAGCCATGCCCCGCGTGTTTCTTGGGGACTGAGGAGTCAGACGAGGACCGCAGATGTTTGGCTTGCTGTGTCTCTGCTCTTGGCTTATGGGCTGTGCTCTTGCAGGTCAGTCACCAGCAAAATTCACAGAAATGCTGTTTTCTCCAGAAACGTCAGAAGGGAGCAGATCTGAGTCTTTCCGTGCCACCCCACTGAGAGGGGCAGGGTGTGTGTTACCTCAATCCCATGAGGCTTTTTGGGGAAAAAAAACCAGTTGCCTGGAATAGAGCTGGGATGGAGTGATGGTGTGTGTGGACACAAGGCTGCCCCAGGAGAGCCGTGCTGTTGGGAGTTTCCCAGTGGCATGGAAGAAACAGTTGTGGTGGTATCAGCCTGGCGAGAGTCTCTAGCCAAGCCTCTCCTTAGTCCTGCCTCTGTGCTGCCAGCCCGGGGTGAAACATGGGGTGTTTGAGGGACATGTTTGTCTTGTGGAAGCTGGTTGTTTATTGTGTGTGTTTGGGTTCTGCTCCGAGACCCAGGGCAGATCGGGGTAGAGCAGGCAGGTGCTTGGTGAGAAATGGTTTCTGCATCACCTGGTCTCTTTGTTGTAATGGTCAGGTCTGCAACAAACCCTCACTTACAGGCAGAGTATTTCACCTCTGATGAAGCTCCTGCAAAGGGAGTTGTTTGTCCCATGGGAAGCAATGATTCAGCTCCCAAAGATCATGCAAGCTCAGGAAGGTGCCAGATATGCTTAGCATGGAAATCACAGTTAAGCGTGGAGTCAGCTACCTCCTTGGGGAGGTCCAGCTCTCCTTGGAGGGTTTTCTGCTGCCAGATGTCTTCATGTCTGGAATTGCAGGTGTTTGCAAGTAGCCCGAGGATTCAGAGAGAAGCAGAATCCTGTTTGCTGTCTGGTTTTCTTCATGTATCTTACTTAAGAAAAGATAAGGCATGAGGATTTTTTTTCCCCCTAATCTCTGATGATTATAAAAAGCTCTTCTCTTTTACCCTGTGTTGGTTGCACCTGAGTTTGCAGTCAGGCCGAGTTAACAAGTCGGAAAATGATCTGAGGAGGTAATCGAGGGGTTGGTGGGTGCCACGTCTTGTGGTGGGACTGAGCCCTTCTTGTTGGGGTGGTGCTGATACCAGCACCTACCTTGGGGCTGTCATTGTCCTCTGCAGTTGTGTGACGTGGCTTGGAAGGGCAGAAGCACGGGTCACTGCTGCACGCTTTGGGTGCAAACGTTCCAATCCAGGTAATTGCATCTGGCCTCCAGGATAATCCCAGTGTAGATCTGTGCCTCTACCCACCACAGCCTGGCCAAGTTCTGGACTGGTTGTAGAAATCCTCATTTCCTGAGGGTGCCACTTTACTCTGGCTTGTTTAGAGCTGAGGTTTTATCCCGTTTCCTGTGATCCCTGTGCTCCCATTCCTGGTACTCACTGCCGCCTGTGCCCGGGGCTGCCAGGCTCTGCACCCTGTGGGCAGTGTGCTGGGGAAGGGCGGGCAGTTGGTCTTGCATTTGCAAAACCCAGCACGTGGCCTTGGGAAGGGGACGTGTGAGTGGTCAGTGGGCTTTAGGGGGTGTTTTTGGGTGAGGGAGAGCCCAGGGGGAAGCGGGGTGGCTCTGCCTGTGCTGCTGGTTTGGCTCCACAGAGGTGTGGGGTGTGGGCAGCTCAGCTTTTGAGTGAGCGGGGAGATGCTCGTAGCCTGCAAGCCTGAAGGAAGGCAGCTATAAAGCCAATGGTGTGGACAGCAAGTTGAATGCGTTATATTTCTTTGGTTGCAAAGCCTTTCTTCCCTTGTCCCCCTCATTTCCAAAGCTGATATTGTTACCTAATCCTCATTGCTAAAATTCTGTGTTAGAGGATCAGCTTTTCTGTGGGAAGACTGCTATACTTCTCTCCGGTATTGACTGTCTTTCTCTTGTTTCCCTTCTTAGATCTACAATGAGAATAGAAACCAGTTTGAAGTCAAGGAGAACGTGCCCAGGAAATTGGTGGAGAAGGTCGCAGGGGACATCGAGAGCCTCTTGGCCAAGAAAGTTCGTGCTTTAAAGGTAAGGTGGTGGGCCTGACTGCTGGTCCTTTGTCTGATATGTTCAGTTTAAAGAAGGGAGTTGATGCTGGCATAGCGTTGTGATCTCCACTTCAAAGTCGTTTCCGTGGTTGTGTGGCCTTTTCTGGGAACTGCGTCCTGCAGTTGCACAGATTCATAATGGAGTGTGTCTGGGGTGTGAGGTGAGGATGTATTATGTGAGGATCTACCCTACATATTGTCTTGCTTTTTATCTCCTCTCCACTATCATGTGAACACCTGAAGGTGCTGCCACAAGAATACAGGTGACAGCAAAAGCCTGACAGCAAATTTGACCCAGTGATTTAACTGGGGCTGTGGTGAGCGAGAGCAAAGGTCCTGCGGTGTCCCTGGACGAGTAGGGGAGAGGATGCACTGAAACGTTTGTGCTGGTGCCTGGCACTTGAATCCTGTGATTGACCGTGTCTGTGAGTTGCTCTCATGGGTGCCTGTGTGTATTTCCAATCTATCATCCTACTTTGTAGCACTTGTTTTAAAATGAATTCATTTTATCTGCAGTAGTGGAGCAAGGCAGCCTGCACCATCGGCTCGGTAAAGCACGGCGGTGGCTGTAACAAGGCAGCAGCAGGGCTGTGCTCTGCTACCAGGGCAGAGACAAGGAATTGCCTTCCTGGAGAGATGGAGATAACCTCTCTGCTGCAGAGGGGTGTGGGAACCTTGTAAGAATTTCACTCCCAGGAGCTGTCGTGCCCTCTCAGATGCCTGACTGCAGCGAGTAGGATGAAATTGTGCAATGGACACCTGACAACACGGCCAACTGGGCATGCCTTGCAGGTTGATTAACTAGAAGTGCTTTTGTGGGGCAATAGACAAGGGGAAGGCTCGGAGAATGTAGCAGAGCTGTTGTGTCCATATAGGGAATATAGCTAAAAAGACCTGGTCACCCTTCAACCTGAAGGTGAATTCAGC